>NW_008655557.1:159027-165271 GCF_000695815.1 Acanthisitta chloris
AACCTGATACATAACACTTCTGTGGCATCCAACCTCACAGCTTTATTTCTTCCAGTGCCTTACTGCTCAGGGGCTATCCAAGGAAAAGAAGAGGTCACAATTTATGCACATTAATTTCCTATTTATATCTTACGATTCTGAGCTTACAGGTCATATTAATGGAAGTAGAGAATTAATGTATTGACCAAAGAAGATGTTTGACACAGAGAAATAACACTTCTGTGGCATCCAACCTCACAGCTTTATTTCTTCCAGTGCCTTACTGCTCAGGGGCTATCCAAGGAAAAGAAGAGGTCACAATTTATGCACATTAATTTCCTATTTATATCTTACGATTCTGAGCTTACAGGTCATATTAATGGAAGTAGAGAATTAATGTATTGACCAAAGAAGATGTTTGACACAGAGAATTCTTTGTACAGTCCTGACTGTTATTTCAACCTCGAAGTGGAATTTTAGTGCTCTAAGAGAAACAGAAAATTTGCACCTGCCAGATATGAGCCAGTTAATGCATGTGCACAAACGTGAACTAGCAGACTTGCATGACTATATGGGCACTCCCACAGAAATTCCACAGATGGAAATGGATAGGAGTGTTCTCCATAAATTCATAGCAGAAAGAGACAGTAGGGAGGCAGAATTGTCAGATAAGAATAATATTGACAAAAGAACAAATGAGCATTAGGTGGTTATAAATGCAATTAGTTAAGAAATTAGATGGCCTCTGACTTTCAGAGGTCTAACACCTTGAACAGGTTTGCTAAAGGAATGCTTCATTTTAAAGGTTAGGTGGCCAAATTTAGGAATCTGTGATAGTGAAGAATTCAGTCACCTACAATAGAAATTCTTTTCCTGTCCTGCATTGTATTACTTCTGTATGTTTGATGCAGCAGACAGGATTGTGGAGGGATGTTCAACCACTGACCACTAAGTTCTCATTAGGTCCTACTTTCCCTATTTTCTCAAATATTAACCTTTTGAAATTGAAATCTTCAGCTTCACATTTTCTTGTTCATCACTCTATTTCATTTGATTCAGCTTAGAATGAACTGATACAATATTCTTCTTCACAGTTAGAAGTTTTTTATTTGATGTATTTCAAAACACGCAATAATCACAGAACTTTTCTTTTGATTCAGTAGCAAGACAATGTACCTGTATAGAAATGCCAAATTACTCCCCTATCTGATCTTGCTGTTGGGTCATGGAATCCCTCATGGAGACAAAGCAACTGCTTACTGTTCAATAAGCCTATCCAAATCATGAATATAATGCTGGGTTTCTCTAGGGACATGAAAAACAATCCCACATAAAGCAAAATTACAAGAAGCAATGTGCTGGTTGAACTGCATTTCATTTTCCATGCAGTTATCATTCAAAATAGAAAAAGAGTATTGTGTTGGTTATGTGGATGTAAGGACAAAAGCCATGCTTTTTGAGTCTCTGACATGGTTTATTTTACGCAGAATGGTAGCCATCATCAGTGCCTGCTGTTTTGAAGAAGTATATTGTACAGTGCAGACAGAGAACACCTTTGCATATCATGTTGCTTACGCCATACCATAAATGTGTAGGAATAACACCCTAGCACCTAGAGTCAAAATGATCTCTCATTTTCTGCGTTGAGTTTCTAAGTACAGTTACCAAAAAACTGTCAGAAATATGTTTTCTACCCTGATGTTCTGCAAACTGAGTATTAGAAGTGATGCTCAGCCTTTCAGAAAGAAATCATTATCCAGTCATTAACTTTTCTTTTACCCTCCCTCTCTTCTTAAAACCTAAAGTGTAAATGAAACTGTTTAAGACACAACATTGCAAACAACTAACTAAATGCCTATGCCCACACAAATGACTAAATAGGAAGGTGAAACATAATTATGTTCATTTACAGTTTGATTTCTGACATCAAGCACTGAGTCTGCTCATTCACTCTTTTATGGGCAAACACCAATTCTTAATTAATTCACTCAATTAGGGAGTACAGGATGAGGAAACCAAGTCAAACCACTGAACACATTCATAGCAATTATATTTTAAAACAACACAAAGACAGTGAATATGCATCTCGTTTAAGTAAAATAGGAATCTCATTAACTTGAAAAAATATTGCTCACCTTTAGAGAGAGGCAGAAACAACAGTTACTCAAAAAAAAGGAAAAGCTGAAGATTGCAGGTAGTACAGTAAATGTAATACAAATAGAGATAGTGTCAATTAGGTGGGATTATTAATACACTGGCAACAGTGTTTGTGGAGAAAGACAATGTTGAACAATTCTATTTATTTGTTTCAGGATAAAAGTCAGATTTCATTACTTTTCAAGTACATTTTCTTGGCTCTCCACTACTGTCTCCGTGACTCTGTGTGTGCACATGCCCCTCAATATTATGATACTTTGAAGAATTTTGTCATTTCTTGTGTGAAGTACAACCTATCTAGAATGTCAAGCATTAATCTTGAGAAAGATGCACATAAGCTGAGCAGGCAAAAATGGGCAAACACACTGCTCAAACTGCAGGACTCGCTATGTTTACAAAAGAAAGCTTTGATACATACTCAGCTAAATCTGAGTGGGCAGCCCTGGGAACCTGACCAACATATTTCTGAGTCTTTAAATGCATTTGTAGTATAGGCAATGATGATACATTTATTTAATAGGTTAATGTATTTAAATAATTGACAATTTCTGTGATAAAAATACTTATTTTCACTTGCACTAAAAACTACAAATACATCTAAAATAATTTTCCACTGACTCCACTGTGTGGTTAAATTCATGCTACCATTGTCTGATGAGAAAACTTACCTCTTACCCAGAACTTAATTTAATGCTGTTTAATCTCAGTGAAAATTTGCATACAACTGAGCTTCAAATACAGTTTGAGACTCTTTTCATCATCCAGCATACATCCATGATGCCTTTAATCAGAATAAGGTGCCTGAAGAGAGTGGACAATATATACGTCTTGAGCACGTACAAAGCAAATCTTAAGTAAGTAACATTAAGGGTATAAAACCATACGAGAACAGTTTTTTAATTAAAAAACAGAAGCTATAAAGGCAGAAACCATTTCTGCATTTCCTTGTGACTAGGGTTTTTTTCTACATTAAAGTATACCTTCACATGAATCTCCTGCTCAGTTTACATGTTGAAGACATTCATGAAAAAATACAAGAAAAGGAGGAAATGCAGTTCATTTACAGTTCAGCAATGAGGGATCTGTGACCCATGCTGCTCGAGCTGTAAGCAATAATAATTTCTGAGTGAGGCCAGCAGTGTATATGGTGCATATCATTGTGGTTTTTTCTTTCTAATGCCTGTGATACAAGCTACGGTGGCTTCATAGGCAAGAGTACGACGGCAAAAAACACACTGGCTTTAACTGGATGTCCCAGTTTAAAGCCCAGAGTGGTGGTGAATGGAATTAAATCCAGGTGGCTGCTGGTCACAAGGGGTTTTCTCCAAGGCTCAGTGTTGAAGATGGTTTAATATCTTCATTGACAGTCTGGCCAAGTGGATCAAGTGCACCAAGTCAGGCAGGTGTGTTGATCTGCTGGAGGGTAGGAAGGCTCCACAGAGGTATCCAGACAGGCCGGATTGACGGGCTGAGACCAGTTGTATGAGGTTTAACAAGGCAAATTGCTGGATCGTGCACTTGGGTCACAACCCCCTGCAGCACTACAGGCTAGGGCAGAGTGGTTGGAAGGCTGCCTGGCAGAAAAGGACCTGTGGGTGCTGGTTGACAGTGGCTGAACATGAGCCAGCAGTGTGCACAGGTGGCAAGAAGGCCAATGGCATCTCATCTTGGCCCAAAATTAGTGTGGCCAGCAGGACTAGGGAAGCGATTTTCTCCCTGTGCTCAGCACTGGTGAGGCCTCACCTCAAGTTCTCCACCAGGTCTGGGCCCATCACTTTGTGGTGCAATTGATGCTGAAAGACATTGAGGTGCCTAAATGTGTCCAGAAAAGGGCAAGAGAGCTGGTGAAGGGTCTTTTCTCCCTGTGCTCAGCACTGGTGAGGCCTCACCTCAAGTTCTCCACCAGGTCTGGGCCCATCACTTTGTGGTGCAATTGATGCTGAAAGACATTGAGGTGCCTAAATGTGTCCAGAAAAGGGCAAGAGAGCTGGTGAAGGGTCTGGAGCACAAGTCTGCTGAGCAGCAGCTGAGGGAGCTGGGAGTGTTTAGCCTGAAATAAAAAGAAGAATCAGGGAGGACCTTATCCCTCTCTACAGTCTCCTGAAAAGTTGTTGGCTGCCAACAACCTGACAAAACCAACCTGAAAGGAGATTGTGGCCAGGTGGGAATCAGCCTATTCTCCCAGTTAACAAGTGATAGAACCAGAGGAAATGGACTCAAGTTGTACCAGGGGAGGCTACTATTAGATATTAGAAAAAAACCTCTTCACTGAAAGGCCTGCCAAGCCCTGGAACAGGCTGCCCAGGGAAGTGATGGAGTCACCAGCCCTGGAGTTCTTTAAAAGATATATAGATGTGGCACCTGGGGACATGGTTTAGTGATGGGCTTGGCAGTGCTGGGTTAATGCTTGAACTTTATGATCTTAAAGGTCTTTTCCAACCTAAATGATTCCATGATTCTATTATTTCAGCCTTGATCAATGTGATCCCTGCTCTAATGGTATTAATTTACAATTTTAAAAGGCAAATGTTGTATGTTATGTGAGGTCTGACCAAATAGGCACCCGGAAGAGAATGCCAGATATATTTTCATTTTTTAACTAACATTATCAACTGCTGCATGTTTATACACAAATAAATTGTTAAATCAGCAGAGTTTATTTACACATGTTGTTGCAAGTATGTATGTTAACCAGTGCACATACTGCAGTTTGGATAAACAAAACACCCCTCTCAAGAGAACTGTGAATAAAAGCTTTACTCAGCAGAGCAGTAATTTATCCTCCAAACAACTTCACATAGTTAGAAGGAAAAAAGTGGGAAAAAAAAGGAATATAAATAATAAAATGCTGTTTTGCTGTGATACATCACTAGAAATGAAGATTATAAAGGCCAAGAATTTTCCAGTCAGGACAAAAGGCTTTTAAAATATTTTAAATCTTTTGTTGTGCCTGTGATTACAGGTTGAAATGACTGATTTTCCTCTATAACAGTATCTTAAATTGTATGTCACACAGTCAAAATTTAAAGCTTGATAGGTCCACAGTATAGTTTTAAAATCATTTGAAGAAGCTCAAAATTTAATTAAGAAAAACATTAGACCAATTAAGACAAAATGGTAGTATAAAATATTAAGGTAAAACATGTATTAGTGTGACATTTGCATTTTTATGAAGTATGAATCATAAAGAAATAAAAACTGCTGCTAAATTTCAGTTAAGTCCCTTTTAAAAATCTTGTTTCCATGGCAATGCTGAGAGTAAGTTTTCAGAGGATGAAAGATATGGATTTTTTATTTAAAAAAAAATCACAACAGTTTAAATGAGAAATAGCAACATCATGGCCTCTTTTCAATTTCCTAATATGCCCAAGAGGCACAGGAAATAAGTCACCAAGACATCAATGCCAGGACGAATGCAGGAGGACAGACCTCTACTTATTCCACTGTTTTGCAGTATGCTTCTAAGTAAACACATTTGCCAGTGTAATTCTGCTGCAAACACTCTAATTGTTAACAGACAACAGTATTTTTGCAATCTGAAGGCCTAGTAATGCCCATTCAATCAGGAAAGCTTAATGACAACAGCAACACTCATTACCAAGATGAGCTGAAATTCCACTACAAAGGCTACCTATGACAAAAGTAACCAAGTGATTCTTCTTTTACATTCCAGATCTAAGAAAAGTTGTTCAAGTCTCTAATGAGTAATCAGGGATTGAGGTTTCTAGGCTACAAAAATCCTGTTGTGGCAAAAAAGGCAGAAACCTAACACCCAAATCAATACTGTATTACTTTCTCCACAGGCAAGAGCTGCTGGGTCAGGAAAATCATGAAAAATTCATAGTGAAGGTGGTCAAGTCATCCATAAGATAGAGAAAATAATGCTATATCTAAAGATCCCTTGAGCAATCGAAGACATTTTATAGATTTCACCATGGATAAGTGCTGGTTTGTCTCATCTATGTACCTTAATACTGTTCCTCTCCTATTTCTAACAGTAAATGAGGATGGTCTGGTCTATATTTACCATCTTATTTACTTTATTAATTTCTCTGTCTTTGTGCTCCACTGTTGCAATAGCCACCCACAGGAGAATTCTGAGTCATTC
>NW_008655557.1:165292-189450 GCF_000695815.1 Acanthisitta chloris
TGGAGGAGTCCTCCACCCAAAATCCTCAGCAGGGGTGAGGACAATTCTGGCTAAGAGAAAAAGTTAGAAATGTCCCTTCTCCAAAGGGTAGAAGCAACAGGCCTTCATCTGTTACCAAGTCAAAAGTCTCAAGCATAAAAAAGAAAGACACAATTTTATTTCATATAAGGGCAATAGAAGGCAAGCAAGTATTTAAACAACCACATGTGGAAAAGATTTGTGCATGATTAATAACTCAGTTTTCACATCTTCATTCATCCTGCAGCATCCAATTTATAGCTACAAAGCAACAGAACAAGAGTAGCATGGCGAAGAAGTTCCCCCTGTAGAGTATATATTTAAGTAAATAATAAAAAGGAACACTAGCAATAGCAAAAAGTGATAGAAATCTAACTTCTAAGCTTCGTAAACATTTCTGAAAATTGGGAAAAGGTACACACATCCACAGTGCACAGAAATCCATAGCTTTCCAGTAGGATGAGCTGTGCAGTTATCCCATACCTGTGCAAGATTTAAACATTCTGTGATTCAAGACACGAGACACTTTGTGGAAAATGGATATAGTCATGATTAAATCTGTTATGCCAAAATAAGATAAACAATGTTAGAAAGACTGTGCATCTCTCTGGCACTGAAGGAAAAAGAATCAAATTAAGGATGAAAATCGCTAGTCCATTTTGTCAATTGTCTGCAGGATGCAGCACTGTCTCCTGTTCCGTATTAGCAACCCCTATCTAGTGAGCTATTTAAGAAATGTTAGAGGTTTTTATTGTGTTTAAAAAATATTATTCACCTGTGAATGTAATTGTCCAAGTGTATTGCCTCTCTAGATACACATTACACTCAATCATCCCCAAGGTCTTGGAATAATCTAGAAAAGCATGAATACTGGGGCAGGACACATTCTCTCTTTGATTCGAATGTGCTGGACATTCACCTAGAACATTTATAAACATCCCTGACCTTATAACAGAATGCCAGTCAGACTCAGAGAGCAATTCCATTAATCAAGTGTATTTCAGGGGTGGTTTTGTTTGGTTTTTATTTATTTATGACAATTAGGGTAGAATATTGGGAGTTAAAAAGCAGAAAACAATTAATTTGGACAGCAGTGGTTAACTTAGCTGTGGAGTTTTATGCAATCTTATTTGAAAGCACATGAGAGAATGTATAGAGATTTGTGCCAAGAGCCAATTTTCCAAGGTGCTAATAGTACTGAAATGTCACTAAAGTCAATGGAAACTCAGGTTATTTTGCACTTCTTAGAAAATGTTTGAAAATAGCAAGGCCATAGCAGGGACCTTGTGAAATCACTTGTGGCACCTGTATTCCCCTAGCAGAGTGTATATCAGTGCAGAAAGCAGAGGTTATTTTGAAGTGGAGGGTTGAAATCAGCTGCAAGGAAAAAGAGAAGTTATTATTGGCATCATGTAAGCACGACCAGTATGTGCCAGTACCACAGAAGATAATACATGTTAGTATGTATCACCAATCTACTGCTGTATGAAAAACAGTGGTCAACCAAATTTACCAGATTGCATTCAAACAGTAGTTCAGAATATTTAAAGGGTTTGTTTGGGTTTTGGGTTTTTTTTTAAAATTACATTGACCAATGTCCAAATGTACTAAGGGTTTTCCAAAAAAGTTCCCTAAATTCATTTAAATATGAACAATTTAGTGGTTTAGGGATTACACTGGTAGTGCTAGGTGGATGGTTGGAATGATGATCTTAAAGGTCTCTTCCAGCTTTGTGATTCTATGATTCTACAATTCTAGGAAATTCAACACATTATGATTCAGTAAGTTCAGAAAACAACAGTTTTTCTAAAGATTGAACAAAGTGTCACGAGTGACAGCACTTCTGGGGTTGCCAGTATTCCACTACACACGGATTGACCTTTTTACTTAAGTGAATATAGAAAAATGTTACCTTGGACAGATGAGACTACTGAAAATCTGTATCTTTGTGAAGCTGTGGTACTTGAGGAAGAGCCATGCTCAGGGCTGAAACACTCATTTTTCACAGTGCTCTCCATTGCTACCAGCTGAGCTCTGCCAGGCCCAGAGTAAGGTGACTTGTGGCAAGTAAGCTTCATTGTGCCCGTTCTGACTACCTCGTCCAGAACTTTCTATTTACATTGCTTAATTTACAAGCTCTCTAGCTCAACATATTTGCAAGAGTAGCACAAAGGATTTCCATTTGCCTTAACGTATGGGTGTTTATTCTTTATTAGCACTAACACAGTTATTTGCATGGCAGACAGACTTTTTTCTTTTTGTTCTTACACACATTTCTCCCCACAGAAGTTCTCTGAAATACTCTGTTCTCAGGCATTCTTATAATAGCATACAGATACAAAAAATCTAACAGTTTCATTAGAAAAGAATGAATGACTGGGAAAAGGAATACCCAAATTTAAATAAACAATATCCGTGTGCCTTACACAAAGATAAGGATAGTCCCTAGGAGAATGTTAAAAGCTTTGCATTTGTTTTTGTTAAACTTCAAAAACAGGCAAAAATGCAGAATATTTTCCATTCATTTTCCACATAAATAGTACGTCTATTAATAAAATAATCATGTGGTTTAGTAGAACACATTTTACAACCTGACAAGCATTGCATTACACAGGAAAGTAAAATGGCTGTATCCTTTGCTGTGCTCCTCTCATTTCACACAGTATCTGTACCAGCCTGCGTGTTCTCACAATATTCTAACTTTACATTACTACAGAGCACAATTCTATAAACTGTAAAGGTCTGTACAAAGAGGGATGCATTTTAATACAGAAAACTTGACACTATCACTGCACTTTTCTTCAAAAATATTCTTTTCTTTCTGTGACATTTTTTTGGCATACACAACAGGGTGCCAAACATTTGTGACAGCTTACAATAGAAAAACAATATTGCTTTTAGTTAACAATGTTAGCTATGAATATATATTGACAGCATTTTCACTGCAGATTTGCTGCCAACATAATACAAAGCAAATAGCATTCAATATGTTGGAACACTCAGGGGAATTAAAGAGTTTCAAAAACAAATTTATGGCATTAGGTGCTGAATGCTAAATCTAATGAAAATGCAAATTCAGAAGTATCTCCTGCATATACTTCATGCAAAGGAATACAGTTTGGCAAAGTGATAAAATTAAGATCGTTTAAGTCAGGAGAAAATTATGTTAAAATGCCTCTGCTTGTTTGGCTTTTTATACAGCCAGTTTTACCAGAAAGATTAATATTTTTCCCAAATTCTTTCTGCTTTGCTTCCTTGAAGTACATCAGAGCGAGATCATAAAAAAAATCTGAATTCCAAATGCTCCCAAATGTTTTAAGAAAATACAAACACAGAGTGGTATCATTTTAATATTTGTAACTTTACTACTAACCATATACAAACCCAAGCATCACTGTTCCCTTGAAACAACAGAAGCTGAGTTTTGCTTCCAAGTCTGTATGTTTATTATCTACAGAACAAGCAAAGCAGAGGATAGAAATTAGGATCTAACTCTTATTAAAATACAGTAATGTACTGCAACATTGTGGTGTCATCCCCTATATATTAAAATATATTTGTTAAACCAAACATTTATTGACCGCACTTTATAACTGACATGGCACTAATAGTTTTTAAACCATTTACAAAGCAAATTAATGTAGGTTAACAATACTGCACTGCCAAGAAAGCAAAAATTGATCAGATTTTGGAGCTGTTGAGTATAATTTTTTATGAATTCTTAGATGAACTTGATATTTATCATCACTGAACTGTAACAAGCAGTTCAACATGGAGATCTAACAGTGCTTGCAAGACATAAAAATATGATGTAAGTTTTAAAATAGCTTGTTCAATTTCTACTCACACAATCAGTACCAGCTAAAAATACAACTGACCTACAGAGATGAGCATTTCTTCCCAGTTTACCAGCTGGTTTATTTCCTATTTTCTGATATGGGATATTGCTTTTACCTGGTTGTGTTCTCACATTCTTTCACAGAAGAATGACTGTATTTGATGCATTTCATTTTTTTATATAAAACTCTATCAGTTAATTGCCAGCTAAACAGACTGACTACAGAAGTGACCGTGACTCGCAGTGATGAGAGGTGGAAGATGGTATCAATCAAAGTGCTTCTAACTGCATGGGTTCTCTTTGTTTTAATTCAAATGGATTTAACTAAAAGTTCTGATAAGTATGTGGGAAAAAATCTGCCCTGTCAGATATTCATGTTTTGCAAAGTTCTTTCCAATTAATCCAAGAACATTCTCTTATTCAATCACCTCCTAAAAACAGACTAAGACATAACGATCTTGGTATTTTCTTAGATAGCTATAAAATTCTATTGTTGTGAAAACAAACCCTTTAGAGGTTACATTCTGGTCTGACTGAATGGTTGAAATATATTTTGTACCTTCTAAGTAACAAGGAGAGGGGAAAAAAGGTCTTTGTAGAGCAGTATTTGGTCTTAACCACTGAAGTGTAAAATTATTATAATCCATAATTATCAAACCCACTATAACATGCAACAATTTATGAATTTCAGGTTTATTAGGAAGCTGAATGAAATATATTTTAGGATTAAACTTGGCCATCACACACAGTTTACCATGAGACTCATACTACTTATATTATAGAATAGTCTAAACTGCAAAATTATACAGCACTTCCCACTCTGGCGAGAGAGCCACAACTCTACATTTAGATCCGCAAAGGAAAATCAGGAGATGCAAAGCTTCACTTTTTGCTCAGCTATGAATTTGAAAACATACTTTCTAGCACATCAAGCACAATATGGACTGGTATTTCATAAGCATCAAAGGAGTTAGCTTTTTAGGAGCTGAAAGTCTCTTACCCTGGTGAAGATGGAGTAAACACAGTTAATTTGTTAACGTCTACTCTGTCTCATTTCACTGACTGTCAAGGAAATCATATTTTACATTTTTTTCAGTATGTGCTTGGAAAGGATTTCCTAGTAACCTACACTAAATCTCACTGAAGGGTGACAACAGAAATCAATATGTGCCTCCAAAGAATAATCTAGCCAAACATTTACATTTAGAATATTCATTTGTATCTATGCATGAGAAATTCCTGGCAAAAAAAAAAGAAATTCCCTTCCTGCACACATACCATCTCTTTTTATAGGCTGATTTTGATAACGAATCAACAAAATAAATATATATTACTCAAAATTGCTTTGTGAGAAAACCAGCTAGAATCCATGTGGAATAACAACTGACCTAGGCAAGTAGCTGCATTAACCTCTACTTCAAAGAAATTTGTTTGGTCCTTCTGCAGCCATAGGGAAGAGACAACCCACAAGGAATAGCTATTGTAGTTTCATCCTGGCTGTTCCAAAGCCATGGAATTGCCATTCCACATGCCTGCCAGGAAGGATATTCAGTTTAATCTGGCTATTGAGTCGATTCTAAACCTAACACTGGAGGTACTCAGCATCACTGTCAAATTTGCAGGGGGAAGCATGCCCTACCATGAAACCCACAATACTCCCTAGTCCTCTGATTGTGGGATTACTTTTGCCCACAGAGTTCACAGAAGATCAGAATATGAACACACAAGATGCAATGCAAGCAGTATTCCACTTCCCTGAATCATCCCTGAGTATGACATAGTCTTACATTAAATGATGCAAAGGCAAAGGAAAATCTGCAAGGAAAATCTACACTTTGGTGTCACATATTACTTCTACTAAAATTGTTATAAATGTTTTCTGTGAAGCTTCATGTGAATTTTCAGAGGGTAATACGAGGACAATGAACACAACACCCTTCAAAAATCATGCTACACACCTAGAAAATTAAATAAGTGTTCTGTAGAGAATCATCAGCTCAAAACAAGAAAAATAGAGTCAGATTTGCCACTCCAACAAAAATCTGTTAGAATGTGGAAGGATAAGGCTCTGAATTCATGCACCTTGGTGTTCGGTTGGAGGATATCTATATTAAATGGGCAAAAATGTGGATAACAATGTTCTTCTTAAAGTTGAAAATTATAATACGGAAGTGGTTGCCCAATTGTTTGTCACTTATCTTGGAAAATTATTAGGGAAAAAGGAGACTGATAAACAGAAGTGACAACCTTCCTCAGTGACTGGCTTAGAGGAAACAACATATTGGGGCAGATTATTTATATTGCTTATACCAAGCTACTAAAAGCTTTGGAAAGATTATCCTTTCAATGACAATGTAAACCCTATTCAACAACATGCACTAGATTTAGCAGAAATACATGCAGTTGTTTTAAATCTATACTGAATATGTTCCACTGTATATACATTCCCTTACAAAATAGTAATAAAAAACTCATTTCTACTTGAAAAAGCTTCTGAGTTTTAGCTCTTACAGAACATAATGCATATTTAGACTAGCATGTTATTCAGTAAAAGATGTCCAAACAAGATGATTTGATGTTGGAATAGTCATCTCAGAACAACCAGAGCAATGTAAGGTAAAATAATTGTCAAGTCAATCTCTAGCTTACACTTTATTGCAGAAATAAATTGAACTCTGCTCTAGCTTTTTGACACGTAATTCTGATACTAATGGGTTCAAATCCATTTCTCTTTGCTCTCCTTCCTAACAGGAAGCTTTATGTAATACTGTGTCAGAAATCTACCAGTTACTGGCTAATGTTTCCCTTAAATAAAAAGTCTCTGCCTGTAATAGTATGAACAGCTGCCATCAGTTTACAGTAATGAGCCACAGTTCATCATGGTAGTGCTACTATGAAAATTAGAAGCTTCCATGGAGCTTCTCAATTCACACAAAAAATTATCAGAGCCGTCACGAGCCGTGGTGTAACAGCAGATATTGCCTATCCAGGGTTTACAGGTCACATCCTAAACTGATTGAAATGTACTCAGTCATTAGAATTACACAGTTTATTATTCTGTGTTACATATAAAAATACAGCAGTTTTATTTTGAGAGTCAATATATAAACCCAGTGCTATTTTTCTTAATTTCTCAAAGCAAAAAAGTGCACAGTCATTTTACAGAGTATTTCACAGACTCTTCAATAGATAAATTAAAATCTATTTTGCTGTCATAAACATAATGATTTAACTATATATAATGTAATATCTTGAGTCACCTATATAGTGCAGAAAAATTTTTCAGTTTCAATTAACAGTAAATTAAAAAAAATTAAGACAATAAGTAGCTACAAATCATGGCATTTAAATTTTATTTGCTCCCTTAAAAAAACTGAAAATGCATTTCTGAATGCTTGATAAATCCAGAATTCTATAAACTAAGCATGTAATTATAAGCAGGATAGCAATGGAACAAAATATTTAATTGAGATTAGGATGGGATTTCTCTGGGGCATTTAATGTCATAGGAACTTTGCTCCCTCTGAAATCCATGGGGGATATAGAATATTATGAATTAAAAAGATTTTTAAAATCTGAAAGCAGGAAAGTTTAAAACATTTCATCTTCATCTCTTCAATGTAATATTTTTTCTTTTACATTAGTCCAATGCTTCCACATTGGGCTGTAAAGACTTTTCAGTAACAAAATGAGAATGAAACCAAATTTGCATGGAAGACAATTAACTCTAGAACTAAAAAAAGGGAGTATTTAATCAGAAATTAAAAAGTTTTTAAATTGAAAGAAAAGTAAGCATGTCACATCACTGACATCAAGATCATCACCATGCTGACTTTGTTTATGACATCTATAATGTATTTTTGACATTTTGAGTGGCAGATGCCACCATAATAGGATATGAAACACACCTGGCCATCATTTTCCTGAAAGCAAAAGCCAATGTTGAATCCGAAACATACAATATGTGCACAATAATTACTGAACACTGACACCTAAAATGTTCTTAGCAACACTTGGAACAGGAAAAGTTTCTGAATTTAACACAGTCTTGCCAAGAGCAAATATTTCATCAGTACAGCCATTGTTCTGCTAATGCTGAATATTGTCTATGTTTACTAACCTATCTGCATTCATTATTTTTGAAAGGATGATACATGCCATGACAGCTTTGGATAATTTCATGGAGATGCACACTATATGGCACTTACCAAAGTTTCACATGCACCCTCAGTCTATTCCAAGCACAACTGAATTATTGATCCAAAACAAAATTATATGTACTTGAAAGGATTCCAACTTGGAAGAATCATCATTTATAAATCTAATTTTATACATGACCAATATAGGCACAAGTTTCCAAAATGGTAAAATTATTTTTCTTCAAAACTGCAGTACGTTCCATTGATTTTTCTTTTTTTTTAAACATCGAGATGCACATGCAATCTATTTTAAATGTCATCACTTTGTTTCTTATTTAATTAACATTTCATATGGCTTCCTCAGTAAGCAAATAATTACTTCAACCACTATACACACCATCTAACCCTATGCACTTTTGACTTTCCAACACAGAGATCAGTGAAACCACTTTGAAAAAGTACAAAGGCTCCTTTGAAACAATCCATTTTGGATAATTCAAGCCCCTCCCTTCTAAAAACTAAAGAATCCATATTACCACTTGCTATGGTACCACAAGATCTTACAGAATTTGCATCATGATTTGCTCCACCATTCTTCCTCCCATTTTTTCCCAAGTTGAAGGGCATGTGCTATGCAAAGAAATAATCTACTTACCTTTAGTAACTCCAGCACATAAAACATATAGTCCAAATGCACTCACCTCAGCCTCTGGTGTTTTCCAGGTACACATATATGTATGCACATATATATCTATAAAATATACATATACACTCAAATATAACTTTCAGGAACTTGGCCAGAGCAGTATATGCAGTGCAACATTGTAGAATACAGTGAAGCCATCAAACTAAACAAAAGCTAACTGAATTTGCTGCTTCTAGATTCTGAAAGGAATCCCAAAGGATGCAAACACGTAACTCTTATTTTGCTCAACTGTTGTCATATTTGCAAATAAACACCAGAGAATTTTCAGTGAAACTATTCTCTAATTCAGATTAAATAAATTTACCTGCACAAGAAACTGATTTTTCCTGATTAAAATGTTTCAAGAGAGCTTTGCTTCCTTTTTAATCTTTCTTTGAAAAATTACTTCAACACTTTTGCAGTATATGCCTTTCTCCAAGGCAAAATAAACCACAATACGATATGATAATGATGGATGATAATGTCTGCCAAACCCTAAGGTGAAAGTCAGTTTAAATCTTGACCAAATTCACTCACAAGAACGGAAATCCACTAGCTAAGAAAAAAGGGAAAACTTCACTCACATATGAAATAAATAAAAATTTGACACTACTCTCAGCAAATCAATACTAAAACTACAGCAAGCAACAAATTAAAAGTTATATCAGTGATGCTACTTACAGTTTCATTTTAAAGTCAAAATGGCAGTGTGAACTGGAAATGTGGGTTGATATACCCATTTAACCTCTGAGAACTAGATGCTTTTCAAGAAAAGAATCCAAAGCAAGGAAACAAACTAAATTTATGTGACTAAACCAAACTGGTACATGAAAAAGACTAGGTTTTGTCTAGTTGTGTAAAGGGTGAATAAAATACCAAAATACAGGAAGAGTTGGATATATCTTCCTAGCGTGCTAAAAAATTAGCATAAGGAGAGTACAGAAAGGTGAGTAACAGCTGGGAGCTTCCTAAACAGGCAAAATTCAAATAATTCTGCGATTCTCCTTGCAAATTATTATAAAGAGCTTTTTAGAGAGATTACAGGATCTGGCCAGAAGAGGATTTATAAATTATTAATGCTAACCATTAAAAAATGAGTGCCATATGCCTAATTCAGGAAGAAGGTATCTGCAATGAAACAGACTACAGAGCATATATATAGTTAAGATTGGTTAGGAAATAGTGAAAAAAAAACGCTTTATTCATTCACTTCAAAGTTTTTCACCTCAAAATTTCAGAACAGTACTCTTTCATAAAAACATATGCACTTTTATACATGCATTTTCCCAAGCTAGAGAAACACAATATATAATGCACAGTAAAGAATATATCTCTCTTCTAAGACGAGGAGCTGGGAAGACCATAAGACGTTATAATGCATCTTGATACCTGTAACTTAAATCCCCAAATTACAGCAGAGCAAAGAATTCCTGCTTAAGAAGAAGTAAAAAGGTAGCCTGTTTCCAACTTTAGATTGCTTTTGATGTCATCTTCACTCCATCTTACTTTAGATGCAGCTTCTTCAGGAATTAATTGCACAGACTGAGTTCTTAGGTCAGAAAAAGAGGTTGAGTAGCTCAGATTGCACCTGCTTTGCTTTTCTTCCCTCCTGCTTCTCCAAAATGTATCAGCTGGTATAATAAAAGACATTGTCTCTCCCTATATACATATCATTCATATCTTTAAACAATCACAGCTGTAACATCACAAAGAAGCAGTTGTCTGCTAAGGATCATTGAGTTGTTTTAGGACAGTAATAAAAGGCCTGAACAAATGATAAAATCCAATGCCAATAATAAATAATTCCTAAAGGTCTAAGCAATTAAAGGCAACAGAGATTTTACAGCCTTTTTTATTTTACAAAACAGTGTAGGACAAAAAGAAGAGAAAACTCTACAATGACAGCTTCATGCATTCAAAATAATGTCCAGGTATGATGTTCTCCGTCTTACCTTGGCATCCTGGTTACATTTCTGAAGAACAGGCTATCCTTTATACTGATCCATATATATACATAACAAAACCAAAAAAACTCCAAAAAATCCTGAAGTCAAAATTCTAGTCTCAGTCCAACTGCAACTGAAGTATCAGAGAGAATGTCTTTGAAGTAAATAACATTTGGTTCTTTGATTTTAACCCCAATCTGGATTGATTTATTAACTGTAAGTAATGATCAGATCTTAGCTGCCAAATATCCATTCTTCTCCTCTATCCTTCTTGGTATATTTTGTCAGTACCTTTGTGATGAGAACTCCAAATGTGTTTATCAACACTTACAGAACAAAATTTGGCACTATTAGGAAACCCCTTCTGTTGGAATTTCTTTTTTTAATCTCAGTGAAAATACCATTTCTCAACATGATTCATCAGACAGCAGAGCTGTTCAGGGTGCATACACACACAGAATATATCATGGGGCCTAGATGTGCATTGCTTATTGGTATAATATGGCTGCTGTTTGTTAAATTAAAATCCTCACTGATATTTTTAATCCTTTCATCACCTTGTTGCATTTAACTCTTATCTCAAATTTCTCAAATGCAAATTTTCTAGGACAGAGATCATCTTTTCCTAGTGTGGCTACAGTATTTGGAACAGTGAGTGTCAACTACTTGAGAAGAATTTCTGGCTATGGCCCTCAAGACATCATTCTTTTCATCTGTAAAATCCTCCAATATTGGTCCACTAGCATATTTTTATAATTTATCACACGTACACACACTTCTTTTTTTTTTTTTCACAAGAAGCTCAAATGAATCACTGTTGCTACTAATAGCATTAAAGACATTCTAGCTCAGAGGTGATCTTGCACCTGAAGCACTGTCTATTTAAAATACCTGAAATGCAATTTGCAGATGAAATTTGTTCATTCAATTTCCGGTTCCACAGTGGAGAAATTTAGCAAAACCATAGCTGGTGTTGTAAGGGCCATGGCTGAAAGGAATAGGAAACAAACCCTGGCCAATAAAGAGCATTATCCAGAAATAGACAGCAGACTGTGACACATATATAATTAGAGAAATTGGAGGCTTTGCCCATGAGACCATGTGTTCCACAGCAAATCCTATTTCCTTCACTCTCCCTTTCCTGGATATGTGTAAATCATAAAAGTGTATGTGTTTTCCTTACATATAACATATCAGTTTCTTTTCTTTTTTTTTTTTCCAGTGCTGGCGTTAATTGAGTTCACTGAACAAATGACAAAAAATCCATAGCTCAGATCTTTTCAGACCAACTGACCTGCAAGTCAGAAACCACAGAAGGAGACCAAAAGACCAAATTTTACATCTCACAGGTATCTTATATGATGGTTCTTATAAGCCATAAATATAAGCCATTAGCTATTTTGATCTTTTCTTCATTAAGAAGTTCGAAAATAAAATTGACAACATAAAATGTCTGATGTAGAAGTCCAAGCCATAAGGAAAAAGAAAGTAATTTGCCAACTTCCAAGTGGAAAAAGAAAAAGTCCACTGGTCCCACTGCAACAGAGGGAAGTGAATATCAAATAAACCAAGTTTATAATAAAATGCTAAAAATAATTCTGAAAATATTAGGGCTGTCACTGGAATGCTACAGAACTTAGCTCTATTACCTGCCCTTGTTACTGAAGCACAACAGTCACCTCAAACATACGTAAGAGGAGGAAGGAAGCAATCACTCTGAAAAAGGCTTCTGTATGATAGGGAAAAACAAATTAGGCCTGAGTTTCCATAGTGATACAGCAACAAAAGGCTGCTGCAATTTCCAGCTGTCTATACTCAGACAGTAACAGAGCAAAGGGACTAGAGTCCTTTCCCTGGAAGTTGGGATTAGCGTACTCAGAATTGTTCATTAAATTTTAGTTCCGCACTATAAAGAAAATATTGAAGGAACTGGAAGAATAATATTAAAAATAGCAAGTTCTGCAAGAAACAAAATTACTAAATGCTATGGATTTGGATTTCATGGTTGGATTCTCTGGTATCTTAAAAATGCAAATTCCAATGAGTACTTTCTCCTATTCATCTCCTCTGTGGATTCTCTGATGTTTAATAAGAAATGATCTCATACTATAGCCTGTCTGCCAGTGGGAACACTAATGGGTCTCTTGCCCATCTGGCAGCCTGTTTTCCCGAAACTTACAGGAATTCCTGTCCAGTGGTGCTGAAACTGGCCAAGAGTTAAGAAGCTATTGAGGAAGAAAAGCGAGGAGAGAGATCAGCAGCCATACAAAAACCTAGGCTAGCAAGTAGACAGTGTGATCCTATAAGCTTTGCTTCCTTGGGAAACTAGGCTAATTATCAAAGGGCTGGAAAGATTCACTTATGATGAAAGTCCAGAGGCCCCAAAGCGGAAAAATACTTAAAAGGTAAAGTGGTCTATTGGATATAGGGCTGAAAGAGCCAAACATGATAGCTAGGATGAGACACAAATGATGAGGAATGTTATAATTTACAGAAATATAAATGTTAGCCAAGGATGATGAGGATTTATTTGTACCAAGAGGAGTTATTACTAAGCAGAATTGCAACTGGGAATTGTGGGATTAAATAAAGGAAAGCTTTAGGCTAAAAATCAAGTAACACGGTAAGCGAGAGGAGTCTATAGAACAGTTTTGAGACACAGAAAGTGGAAGCTCCATGGCTTAAGAAAATTAAAACTGGAATGCAAGAAACCTGTTCTCTATGGAACAATAATGTATGGACAGTAAGATTGGAATGAATGTCTAGTAGGTCTTGCTTTTCATTTATCACTCAATTAGTAACACAAAATCCTGCACTAATAGACAATATATACAACTAATAACAGTAGCTACTGCTAGTGTGCCCTCACCCAAATGGCTGAAACCAGACCTAGTACTTAAACTGTATAGATGTGCCTTCCTCACACATTACCTATACAATGCATCAAAAATAAATATAATATTATACAGATAATGATTTATAGATACGTACTGAAATATGTACTTCTACACATAAAGTGATCAGTTCTTTGTGTATTAGTGCAACATTTTTAAGCAATACTGAATAGTTTGGGTTTCCTTGTTATTGTTTTCTAGCAAAACATAAAAGAAAATAATCAAAATGTAGAAAACAGATTACGCACTAAGTTCGATGTAGCATTTCTAGCTTTCATTTAATATAGCTGAGCTGCAATGACTAATACTGCCCATGGCCACTAGTACAAAGACCTAAAAGGGGTTCCAGACTAGATTACGTCCATGCAGGTCTCATTTTAACGGAAATTGGAGAGATGAAAAAAAGATTATAGGAACACACATTATAAAAACAGACCTCACGAGTCAAACTTAATAGTGGAACCATTCTCTTTCATGTAGACAACCATGAAAACAAATATCCTGTAAGCACTAGATATATATTGTATCTTTCTAGCAGATCTCTTTGCCTCCTTGAGACAGATTCCCATTCATCTCATGACTATATAATTTGATCATAGTTGAGTAAGGCACAGCAGGGGAAAGGGTCTGTCTGATAAAGTATCAGGCTCCAGGAAGATAGATAAACAATTTCATGATTTCTAGTTGTAACAGTGGTGGATATTAAGATATTAGTCTCGTAGGAATACAAATATCAAGCTTCTGCAGCTTTTACTCTTACTAAATACATTTTATTTCCATTAAGTACAATTGACAGACTAAGACAGGCCACCAGAATAAAATGCAAAGTGCATGTGAAAAGTGAAATTAAATGTGTTTAGATTTGTCAGTGTGAAAGTTGGTATATAACTTTTTTTTCCTAAGAAAAGTCAAAAAATAGAGCAAGGAATTTTCTTTCTCTTGGGGCGTTTTTACTGCAAGGAAACATTATTTAAAAGTAAGTGAAACAGTTGCCTATCAAGTTGATTCACATTTAAACCTCCTCTTTCACAAGGGACACATTGGCAAGCAATTCCTCTGCTACAAGTCACTAGAGAAATGCCTGTTTGCAAAGCTACCTCATTGTTCTGCATGTATTAAATGAAGGCTTAAGTGACAATATTTGAACGGCTATGATGGGCTTCTTTTTCATATATTGACACACATGTTTGGTCAGAATATAAAAGCATAAATATATAGCAGCTATTGTTAATGCAAGTTCTGTTAGATGGCAAACATTATTCAGTGTGAGGAATTACCTCCTGTAATGGACAGCTGAAAAGCATGGTCATACCCAGTCATGCTGACATCTGCTTTTACTAATAAAAATTGAAATAACAAAAACAATTTTACAGCAATTTTTAGTTACAAACCCTGAATATCCTCTTCTTTCTTTCAGAAAATATATTCTGGAGTAAGCAATTTTTAAAGCCATCATACCATCTAATTTTCAGTCACTTACCTGTGACTCTTTTACATTTTCAACAGTGAAGTTGAACCAGACTCGAAAGCGTGGGTTACAGGTATCTGGTCTAATGAACAGGTCGTACTCAAACTCGGTGATGTGGTCCACACGTCCAAGGTTCCCTACCAAGGACATATGAAAAAGGATTTGTTTTAATGAATGACTGATCAATTTGCCAGGAGCTACACTGAGAAAAGTTTTTAAAACTTCTGCCTCTGTTGGTTAACGTATACAAGTATAACCAGCCTTACAACAGTTCAGAATTATTTTTAAGAAGCCTATTTGCAGTCACAGAATAAAATATATGCCAGTAAGCTACATGCATATGAGTACACCAAAATGAAGACAGCACGGATTTTTATTTTCAAACAAATTAACCTTTTGCCTCTTATCTGAGTATTCCAATTGTGTCCTAACATCTTTTAACCGTTTCTTCTTTTTTTTCACTTTCGATGATCTTTACTGATGATGTCTCTGCACCTCTCTTAGCCCCCACCTGAATTGATTTCTTTCTTTCCAATTGCAGCTCATGTTCAAGCACCTCAGATAAAAAAGTCCCCAGATTTACCCCTGGCCTCTCTGGCTGATGCTCTGAAAATCCCTCCCCGCAGCTGGACCAACCTTCAACTCCTCTGTGATTCAATACTTTACCACTTACAGCCACTATCACCTCCTTCCAAAGACACAAACGAGGCTGTAAGATTTTGCCTCAGCTTGTTCCAAGTGAATTTCATGGAATAATATTTTTAAATATAGTCAGAGCTACATTGTCCCCTATGGCATTATTCAGCAGGCAACCACACTGGCTATAGAAATGAAGTTCAGCACTGGGAAAACCTGCTAAGTGCTTTTAAATTGCTAAAATGGCATTTTTCCTTTGAAGTGTGCCAAGATTTTTTGAGGCAGGGTTTAGACTGTCCATTTCATTTATATACTACAAAAATAAGACTACATTTTCCTGATCCAATCCAAAACCCATTTCATCAAGGCTTGTAAGACAGGGCTATGCTTTAGCTCGCATGCTAAATTATTTTTTTTTAAATAGCACTAGAAATATGGGGTTATGGTTTCAAATGTATTTTGGGGGTTAGAGATACATTTTTGGGTTGGAAATATACTGTTGGGTTCAAATACCCATTTATAAGGCAATTTGAGCTAAACAATTCCTTCCTCAGCAAGTCCCATTGCAGTCAATAGGACAGTTCTCTGCTAAGCAGCACAAGCAGCAAAATTCAGCTGATCTGCTGTTCTAGGCCAGAAAAGAAGCAGAGAAAACCCACTTGCAACTCTGTTCAACAATATATTTCCAGGATTTCTTCCTTATCCTAAATTGTTTCTGTCTTTACTAATGGCACATTTTTAATCTTCCCTATTTTTAATGTTATCCTCTACTTTCCTACCCACATTCTTCTTTTCAGAAGAAAATTCTCTCCACTGCAGAGACCTGCTCCATGCTCACAATCTGTTCCTGAGTGCTTGCCTCGAGGAGACACTTGGCATAGGAAATATCTGAAAAACCAGGACTATTGTACAGCCAAGCAGGAATAATGTCACCTGCTGCACCGGGTGCCCGTGCCCAGGTGCTGGCAGTGGGGCTGCAGGCTGAGCTCTTGGAAGGCAGACTGCCCTGCCCCATGCCAGTTCCTGCCAATTCCAGCTGGCTCCACAATGTCCACATCACAGGGTACAGCCCAGTCCCTCAGCTGAGGTGGTGGTGCCTCCGTGAAAATGTGTTTAAGGAAGGTAGAGAAGTGAGGGAGCCTGAGGAGAACCATGATTCAAGGAAGAGGAGGAGGAGGAGAGAATGGGGCACTCCAGACGCCAAGGCAGAGACTCCCCCATGGTCCATGGTGGGCATGTCCTGAAGGAGCTGTGGCCCAGGGGGCTACCAGTCCAGAACAGGCACTCCTGACAGGGACTGCAGCCCACGGGAAGGAAAGAGTCCAGGCTGGAGCAGAGGAGCTGCGTGAGGAGAGAGTAGCAGCAGAGAACTGACCACAGCCCCTATCCCTTTGCACTGCTCCTTGTGTGTGGGGGGTGAGGCTGATACTGGGAAACAGGGAAGGCTGGGGAGAAGGTGTTGTTTTAATTTGTTTCTTACTATCCAAACCTATTTTAACTAGCAATAAATTAGTTTCCCCCCAGTGGAGTCTGTTTTGCCTGTGAAGGCCATTGGTGAGTGACCTCCTTGTCTGTATCTCAACCCTTGAGCTTTTTTGCCTTATTTTCCCCCCTTGTCCTGTTGAGGAGTGTAGGTGAGAGAGCACTGGATGGACACTGAGCAGCCATCCAAGGCCAACCCACAACATCTCCTGGCTTTAGGTTAGGTCCCTGACACATCAAAGTGCACCTCCTGCCACAGGGGTCAAACCCATCACTTATTGACAACAACAGAACTCAAATCTTAATGTAAACTATGATCTCCTACAGATTATTATTCAAAGTAAACAAGAATGGTAAAACCAAGCTATCGCATTGTAATACCTTTAATTTAAGGGCTTTGTTTTGCTGTACTTTTCATTAAATATCATGCAGAAATGATATAGTCGGGATAATTCATTGGATATTTCAGGATTTAGGTGGTCCAAGCTGTTCATCCTGAAAGGTTGGATTCCAGTCGCCTTACAGCTCACAGTTTGAGCTCCCTTTGGATAAAACTTTGTGTGTGCATGCCCAGAGTCACTTCAGCTGAGCTGTGCATGTGATCCTGGCAGATCCTCTAAGATTAAGGCAGCAGGTTGAATGAACACAGACTGTGGAGTAGGTCCAGCTTGTAAACTACTAGGTGTACATGCCTCCCAGTGATCCCAGCAGCTCCAGATACGGATTAAGTTATCTGCAGCACAGACCAGAGGTGCAAATTTTGATGGAATTACTTCCAAAGAAGGACACAGAAGCAATTAAATGCATATTTTAAGTTCAAAGACCATTAAAAACTTATACTGCAAGGCACAGAAAACTTAAAGATTATTAAGTGAATAATTAAAACAGAGCAAAATGAGACCTTGATTTCGACCTATTGCACATTTCAGCTGCTTTTTCAACATCAAACTGATCTGAACTGTACGGAGGACAGATGACCCACTCAGAACCACTTTACAGACTCCACAGGATCCCTAAACTAGCACTGGAGAATTGTAACAAAGTCAGTGAATCACTGACAGTGGAGAGCTGATGTGCTGGAACCACTGCCTTCCAGTCTGCTCTGGAAGACCTACCTACCCATCTCAAATCCAGCAGAGCCTTTAACAGTTTAATCTTTGCGTGCTCAATTCCCCAGGACTCCCAACATCGCTTTCTTTCTTAATTTGAATATTCCCTTCTTTCCTAAGGCAGTAATTTTTTCTTTTGTGAGTTGCATCTCACTTTATTACTTTTTGCCTACAGAACTGCCTCGTCCCAGGCTCCTCCGTAGCACACGTCAGCTGCCATTGTCACCTGCAGCCATTTGCAGTTTAGTGTCATTTGTACATTTCATTAGCACAGTATTTCTTCTCTGTCTTCCAGATGCTAAATAGGCTGGACTGAACACTAATGCCTTCGGTAACTAATTCAACAAGTTCCTCATGCTCAATAGACTATTGTTTGTAATATCACAGCCTTTGCTCACAATCTGTCAGCCTAATTTCAACCCACATAGCAATGTCATTAAACAAGGCAGCAGTTTTGGTACAAAGAAGCCTAGAACTGTAGGAACAAAACACCTCCTCACTTTGAGAGATGCGTTGTAGAAAACTGATAATGACGCTGAAAAACATTTTTTGGTGTTCAAGAAAGGATATAAACTTCCCAATGTTAATCTCATAAACAAAAGGAACAGTTTTATGCACTGCCTTCACACTGCTGTAATCACTGGAAATAGATTTATTCCAATGAGTGAGAATTATATTCCAATATCACATTAGAAACTATGAAACAGGATTTAAGACACTGATTACATCATTCCATTTAGCCATTAAACCATTTTAATATTTTAGCACTTAAAATAAACATTTTTGCTTAAGTGCAAACCACTTCTAAACAGATTAATTTTTTGATATCTATATAAGGGCCCTTAAAATTTCACTTTTATATTTCTTTCCTTAAATGCATAGCAAGAGAGAAAACTGTTTAATAAGCTGTTCCTCCTGTGTGACAGGAACCTGTGCCTATACACACCCCAAACACTCTGCTATGCAGCACCTGTGTGGACAGTTTCTGTGCTGAAATGATGACAAATGTAAGAGAAAGGTTACACCGATTCTGTGTAATGTACCTACCAACAGTTCTCAGCCTTGATACAACTACTTTAAGACCCTTTGCCTGCACAGCTTTTATTCTGTGTAGATTGCTAGTCTGGTAATTTGTGATATCAGTAAGAGAGTCTGTTTAGAATCACATTGGTTAAGCATGTTCTTTAAATTCAAAGAACAAAACGTCTCACACTACTAAAACATGAGCTTTGCTTTGAGCTCATGATCACGTCAGCTCATCCCCACTCCATTCACTGCACACAAAAGCTGTATATATGAGATTATATAACATTTTTCAAAGCATCATCACTCCATAATTTGTGATTAGCATTACATTTGGGGGTTAACATTATAAAACATAAGATATTAATAATGTTATTTAAGGTACATGTAAAATTAATGAACTCATTGAGTAATGTGACCTGCAAGGGAAAAAAGCCCAACAACATTATGAGCAGTAAAATTTGAACTTATTGGCAGTCTAAAACAATTCTTGGTTTTGGGGTTTTTTAGTAGTTTGGGTGCATTTCTGGTTGTCAAATGGCTTTCTGACTACATCTTAAAAGTAAAACAAGCAATTTATTAGGGCAGCCAGCACTTTACAAAACATTATGGATTTTCTCTCCTCTGCACTCTGAAATTAGTTGAGGGTTGTTTTTTTCTATTATTATTTCACTTTCCAGAAATACTGGCACAGATCTTTGGAAACTGATGGGAAGATGTGAACAAATCAAATTCCCAAATGTCTATAAACTGACTTTCACTTAGCCTTGGGGTTTGTTTTTAAGACACGCTCAATTTTCAGTCACAGTTCTGTTCAATACTCTTAGCATACTGAGAAAAGAGGAGACATACTTTCCTTTAATCATTCAAGCTGAAATTCTTAATTATATTTGCTCAAATTGCTTTAGAGAGAAATGTTTAGTGCAATACTCTCAAAATGTGAATAGTGAAAGGGGTCAATAGCATGTTTCAAGTTCCTTTAAAAGTCAGAAAAAAAGCCCAATGATACTATTTTATTAATCATGCAACATACTCTTAGTCCTCATAAAATATTAATGCATATTGCTTCCTACATCAATAAAAAGTGTACTTTACACAAAGAAAGAAAACCTGCTGAAGAAAATGCTAGCTAAACTTACTAAGCATTCTAGCAATTATCATAAAAACGCTAGAAAAGAAAATATAGATATGTTAAGCAATCCTAAAATCTTCTTAAACCACACATTGTGCTTGCCTACAGAGAATTTTAAGATGAAAAATAGACCTTGAGGGTCTTAGACAAGCCTGAGGCAATATAAAGAAAAAGGTCAAACACTCTGCTAAAAAGGACCGTTATCGTCAGAACAACAACTTATCAGCCAGCTTGCAGCCCTGCTTATTTACAGTTATTGGTCCCAGAGGAAGTGCACTTCAGCGCAGGGCGCGATTACTTTGTAATGAGTTTGCCAGAAATGGTAAAGGAAACTAATTTGTAACAATGTGCTGTTCCCTGCACATGAACTTTCTCAGACACTTTTTTTTTTTTTTTTTTTTTTTTTGGTCCGGCATTTTGGTAATGAATAACTAACTTCAGCCTCTCTAATAAGCAGTGAAAACAGAAGTGCACTAAAACCGACTGAGTCGTGAGCATAAATGTGCTAAAATATCAGTGATTATCCCTCTCAGCTGTCCATTACAGTACTCATGATGACCACCAATTCCCCTGTGGTGGATATATAGAATGCAGGTTTCAGGGGGTGGATTTGCACATGAAAAATGAATAACTAACTTCAGCCTCTCTAATAAGCAGTGAAAACAGAAGTGCACTAAAACCGACTGAGTCGTGAGCATAAATGTGCTAAAATATCAGTGATTATCCCTCTCAGCTGTCCATTACAGTACTCATGATGACCACCAATTCCCCTGTGGTGGATATATAGAATGCAGGTTTCAGGGGGTGGATTTGCACATGAAAATTAACACCATTTGGAAGAAAATAGCCTGCACCTGTCACAGATTAGCAACAAAAGGTCAAATGCCTCCTTTTACACCTAGAGCACTTGCATATTGTATGCCTTGCTTATAGGAGCCTAATTCTGGTTTCTTAATTCAGAAAAGTGAGCACCATGGTGAACTGAGGAGAAAAAAAAAGAATTAAGTCTTGGCTAAAAGCTATCAATAAATCTATTGATCAAGATACATATGAATGGAAGTAGCTGAGGCAATCTCTGTCTCTAAAAGAGGTAGTTTTTCAAAAGAGAATTACACAAAGTGCTCTTCTGTTTTTGTCAATATGCTGCCAGGTTTTGAAATGCTATTTTTCATCCACACAATAAAAATCTTGACAAGTAAGCAATAGAAAATCACTAATACACTTGCAGCTGCATTTCAATCTATACAAATTCTTTAAACAAAAACAACCAAGGAACAGATTGGAATATACATCATTTTCACCAGTTGAACCTGGGATCACATCCAAGATAGCCAAACAGTATTAATCTATATTTCATGTAACTCTATATTTCACAAAATAAGGTGAAATGTACAATATGGAAGAGCCTCTGTGGAATTCATCCTTATAGATCATAAAACACATTGAGATGATAATGCAAAGAAATTTTATCAATATGTTCTAAATGGAACAGGAACTACAGGGACCAAGATCTGTAAAAACTTCTCTTGAGTGAAAGATTAGACACCTTCTGAAAGGAGTGCATCTAGGAATATCAGTTGTAAATTCCCACTCACTTTATGGTCTTTGTCTTTGAAAAGGATTTATAAAATATAGTTTGCTGAGAAGTCCTAAACAACTTCTAAATAGCATTTCATTTCTAAATAGAAAAAAAATCTAATGAAATAGTGATGACCTCTGAAAAACTCTGACAGTTTTTACATCAAATCTCCTAGACTCCTGCCCAGAGCATACATCAGATCAAGATTCCTGAAATCACAAAGCACAAGATTTTAAAAAAAAAAATACAATACCATAAACCCCACATATACAACACCTGTAAATTAAAGTATAGCCGAAATTATTAAAATTGCATTGCTCTGCAATGCAAAGTAATATCTATACTGCCACAGTTAAATCAATGTCTTGCAAAAAAAACCCCTTGATACTCTTCAGCAATACAATACTCTTTGAAAAACTTGATGTTTAAGTTAAAACAACAGCAATGCTCATGACTCTGCTTTTGGTCAAAATCCAGATTGCCTTTGAAAACAGTTGAGACTATCAAATAGGCAAAGCATTTCATAAGTACATAGCTTGAAAATCTGCATGCTTCAGACTTGTAGTCTCTTTTCTGTCTTCCCTCCTCAATTAAGCAAGTTGAAATTGTTGTTTCCATTATGTTTTAAGCTTTTATCAATAGTGACATCAAAAGGACAGTAAATCAGTATTTTTTGTGAGAACGATTTTATAGGACCAATGACTATCTTAGCTTCAAGCAGCAGTTGGTAAAAGCCAGGCCCCATCTCTGGAAAGGGTAAACCGAGATGTATATATTAATGCAGAACTTATAGAGGCTGAGTGATTCTGATTGAGCTTTCATTCTAAGTAGACAGCGTGATAAAATCTAATTGGCACCGACAGCACATGAAAATTCTAGCTGTACACTTCTCTTGCTTATCTATGAATGTAGCATTAAAATAAATTGTATTGATTTTTTTGGAATATGGGTCTCTGTTTGTTTGTTTCATTTGGTGTAAGAATACTGATTTTAATGGTGTTTCTTCTAATTCATAACAATGAAAGCCTGATCTGATTTTCTACACCTTTTCAGCATCAGTGTCTGAGTTCCACTACTTTTTCCTCACAAGTGATGTAAGGTGCACCAGACCCATTTCCTAAGGGCCTTCTGCCTATGGGATCTAGGAACACAGCTACTACTTCTCAGTGGTCCCAAACAAGTGTAATGAATAAATCTTTAATTCTCTTGGATTGAGTTAAATTGCAGAAATATTAATGATGTGTGGCCTAGACTAAAACACCCACAGGAGTTTTATAAATTAAAACTTTTATCTGAATTAGAGTAGGAGGCAGAATTGTCTTCCACACAGAAAATTAAGGGAATTGCAAACCTTTAAGTAAGAAGGACTGGTTGAAAAAGGAGAGAGTCATAAACTCTCAAATCTATCAGTTGAATATAAAAGCAAGGGGGGTGGGGCAGGCAATTCTGTGATTTATTTTACTAAGAACAGTTAAAAAAAGATTCTCATATTTTAGTAGTCTGAACAGTGCTGCCAATGGATAGTTTTAGGATGAGTTTGTCCTTCTAGAAGCCAGTAATTTTCTTGGTCACAGGTGTTTGAATGCTGTCTGGGCAAGGGGGAGGGGGGAACACAGGGATTAAGCAGTGGTTTTGAGGCTCCTCCTGCAATGAGGATACTATTACAGATTTCACAGTATAAATAATTGTAAAGCTCTAGCATGTGTTAATCCCAAAGGCCACTTACTTACATCATTTGCAACTTTCTTTTAAAGATAATCCAGAAGAGCAAATAATGGCATTTAGAAAGACAACACAAGCAACTAGAAATGGAATATTTTCTGTCTTTTTATGTTCATTAAGTGGAGCAATCTAAATGATGATCCCAGTATAGAGCACAATGAAAACCAGCAACTATAATCCTGAAGATTTAGTGATCATGATTGCTCAAAACCCACCATGAGCAAAATAGCACAATATACACACCACAGATATCCCCATATACTGCAAATATCATGGTACAAACAGCAGGTTTACGTATACATTGCAAAATTATGCAATAATATCTTGCTGAAAGAGTTCAATAGTTTTGATCAAATGAGATTGATATTTAATCACTTGCAGTCAAAGAGCCTTATTTCAAAATTGCCTTTATCAATAAATACTGATGCTTTCAGTTAAAGGACCTAAAAAAACTGGTGCAGTGAAGAATAAAATGTCAATGTTCACT
>NW_008655557.1:189472-195737 GCF_000695815.1 Acanthisitta chloris
ATGGAGTCAGTCTCTCGACTCATTCTCCTGTATCTGTGGGATTCTAATGAATTACAAAAATATCAGCAGAGCCCAGGACAGCAGGACAAATTCTCCATAAAGTCACAAAATCACGTAAATACACAAACTGGCAGTGGTAAAGTAGCAATTCATCAACTTAGCAAGGAGTGTCAAGAGTGCTTAAAAATCAGAGGCCTGTGCCCTACGATGGCCATTGCACACCCACTACACCAAATCCACCAAATCCCCAGAAAAACAGTAGACTACTGATTTCTCTGCTCCTTCTTTATCAATTCCCCAAAGGCCTCCAATGACAGATGGGCAGTTATTTATCCACGGCAGTGAACCTTTGTTAAAGGAAAATCAGAATACAAAGAGGTTTTGCATTAGTGTCACGAAACTCAGCTTTCTTTAACAAAGCGCGTGCTACCGAAATGGGTCTCTCTCACGGCTCCCTATGTATCACATCTTTCAAAGCAGAGCTCTTAAAGAAAAAGCATTTGGGAGAAATTTCTGTTTGGAAGTCACTTAGCATATAATGGGTGCAATCCTAAATAAATAATTAATCAGCTAATAAATAAATTACAACAATGTCTGCAGCCTTAACCACGGAAGCAACCACCAAGGCAGAGCAGGGAATATGAACTGCTGTACCACTGTGGGATGTACCATCACTGCTGTGCCTCTAAACATCCACTTTGTTAGGGCCCCATGCCCAATGTACAGCACTGAAATCTGTTGCTCTCTCCAGCCTCTGATGTAAAACATTCTCGTATTTACCTGCTGCCTAAGCATCACAGATGTGCAAGCAACATATTAAAAATGGTTAAAAATGTTCAAAGCTGCATATTCTTTACTCTTAAGCAAGTTACAGCAAGTCCCACTTATGTAATGCTTCCTACTCAATATACTCATCATTTTGCAAAGACCCTGAGAATTCTTGTCATGCAAAAGGAAAAAAAGTTCTTTCATCCTACAAGTGAGGATATTCCTGTTGATTTATTACTGTGCAGTAATGCTGTAATTCTGCATTTGGCCTAATTTGGTGCCTGACACACGAAATCACCATCTTTCCAGGGGAATCCTGCCATAGGATAACTACAGACTGCCACTTGAGGAGAAATGAATAGATGGAAATCTCAATCAGTTTGGAGACCTATAGTTAAATTATACTCTCAAGGACCTCTCGAAAGTCACCAGAGCTGTAAATAAACTTGGGGGTTTTAATAAAAAGAAATAATATTAAGGGAAAGGCTCCAGGTATTGCCTTGTAAAAGAATCTTGCTTTTTGAGATGGATTTGGAATAAGAACTTTCTTTAACTAATATATTACTTGTTTTATAGCTCAAACTTTCTTTATCTTATACAAAAAAAATCCCCTAAAAAAGGTACTGTACCTTCAGTACAACTGCTGAATCTGAGTAATATCTGTCCTATATACAGCTTTTGCAGAAGAAACAGTCTTATTTTAGTTTATTATGAAACTGAATTTGATTCTCTATGCCATTATCAATCTAGTCACAAAAACAGTTTGGGGGCTAGAAATGTTATTCTCATCCAATACATTAATCCCATTATTTCATTGCCCAGAAGTGAAATCTTACCATATAATCTCCATGATAAAATTTACAGATAGACTTTCCCGCAGACTAGGTACATTTTTAGCCATTTCATCAGATCAGACTGACACACAACTTCCCTGCTCACCTCCTCCTCCTCTGTAGCTCCTAGTCTGATGTGCTTTTGTAGAACAAGGTGATTTCTGTACTTTGCTCTTTATTATGCAGCATTTTGATCCTTCTGTAGGTAATGGAACTTGTTCCTGTATCGTCACTTATATAATTCTCTGACTCCTGTGCCTTGCTGTGTCCCTCTCCTCCAGACACCAGTCTGATCTGGAAGCCCTCCTTGCCTCCCAGCCTTACCCATAATTATGAAATGCCAACACTGTTCATACCCTAGATTTACCCCAATGTACTATATATAATTATGTAGAAACAAGGAAGTACATGATGTTGGTTTGCTTTAATAATACTGACAGAATTTACAGCAAGCCATCATAACTGTACCCACATGGATGCAACAGAAAACTGCTTACCCTCATTTATCTTTGTTTAGTTAAAACTTAAATTAGACCTCACAAAACTATCTAGTGGATGTGATTTTTTCAATCAGAAGTGATAATTTAAATATTGACATTTTAGATGACACCAACATGTTTTTGACTCCTGCTATGGTTACAATATTTTTTATATCTGAATGTCTGTCTTAATTTTTGTGGGGTTTTTTTTTCATTTTGCCAAATCCAGAAGCATTTCCCTTTATTTCAAAGTATTTCTATGTTTGTAGTAAATTAAACATTAATCTTTCTCTGCAAATGTCAAGTGATATTTAAATGTTTTTCTGGCAGATAAATGATTATTAATATTAATGCAATAAAATCACAGCTCTTTGTCCTTTCTTTGATATTTAAGAAAAAATTAAGAATGTCAAAACAGTTCTGCAAAAAGAGAATTCATTGGTCTACCATCCACTCTTCATTAGCCTGAGAGGTAAAAAATTACTGATCTTATGAGACAATGTGTTTATAGAATCAGAAAGGGTTGAAAATGAATTACTCTATCAGTGGTAGAGTGTGTATCACTTCAATGTGAAAATGCCTTGTTAAAGTTCATTTTAATTTAAAGCCCTCTTTTGTCATTCAAAAAGCTTTAGCACAATGAAAGAATCTTTGTCACTTTCATAATTAGCCCCTCTTGCACTAAATGAGAATAAAATCTGATCAGAAGTCCATACAGGCAAGGTCATAAATCAAAGAGAAAAGCTCCACAAACAGTCCTGTAAGATGTCCAAAGGCACACACAGCTTGGAATTAAAGCACTGTAGTCAGGATCCACTCCCAGAAACACAGCACAAAAAAAAGCCCAAATAATATCTGTTTGACAGGCTAAATTTATCTCCATATTCTGTAGCCCTATAAACACATTTTGCTGTTTAGATACAAAAGCAATTTCAGCACCAAGGACAATCCAGGAAAGCAAACAGCTGTTAAAGTGCTACTATCGCCGTTTGCCAACCAAAGTCAAATTAATTTAACTTAATGGTCTCACTTCAAACTGTGGCAGTAAAACAAAAAGAAATGCCATATATGATAATTGTCATAAAGCAGGAACAAAAGTTGTATTAACAGGGAAAAAAACCTCCTTAGGAAATGAAGTTTAATTTTATACAGAGAAGTGAGTACTCAGTCCAGCTCAAACCTAAACTGGATTTTATTCAACTTATTTTCATTTTCAGATGAAAGTAAAAAGACATTTTGAAGGATGTAATAAAATTCTCAACCTTGGACAGTTATGGAGAGAGTGACAGCACATCACTCTCTCTACTCAGGGATCATCAGAACACCAACAGATATCCAAGACATCAACATATTATTTTACTCTCCATGTTAACATGAAGTGAGGATTTCATCAGGAAATGATGCCTAAAACATGGGGAGGGAGGAGGGCAAGGAGAGGGCAAGGTAGGAAGTTGAGGGGAAGGCTGTTATAAGTGGCAGACAGCAATGAAAATTGGTACTCTACAATAGATACACCTTTTACAACACCACGTTAACATTAAATTCTAATCTTAACCATTAATCAGCTGAGAGTTATTTATAAAACAGCTGCATCTATGCAAACAAGAATTTTCATGAAAATACACATTCATATCCATAAAGTATACATATATGTGTAGACATTTGGCTATATCTCTACCTTCAAATCCATGTTATGTACATTAAAGATGTGCAACTTTCCTTGATGAGATTTTGGGGTTTACCAGTATTTTCTCTGCAGAACAAAGCTGTTAAAAGTCCTATCTCTAGCCATGCAAACACCAAGCACCATTCTAAGTAATGGCTTGGTTGGAGGGCGTGGTTGGTTACATGTCTGTCATATTTCCCAAAATTTCAGGTTACAGTAATTGTACAATGATCATAAATTATTCAATCCCACATATTTGGACACATATAAAAATTGGTCTGCTAAGCAATAGACTGAAGAGCATCAGCATGACAAAAAGAGAGCAATGCATTTTCTCTGTTCTCGTACAGTCTCACACTTTAGTTTGCTGACAGTGAGCTCCTCACGTTGGCTCAGGTAGTGAGGACTAGAGTGAGTGTCCTCTTGGACATAGTCCCTGTGCTTGAGTCTCAAAAGAAATGGAATTTGCATAGTCTTTCAGACATACAGGTATCTAAAAAGCGCAAATTGCAAACTACTGTACATGCAAAGCAAGTCTGGGAAGTGTGACGAGGGCACACAGGTGATTAGACAAAGAAAATGGATTTAAGATGGATGGGATGAGAATCTGAGTCAGACATATTATTGAAATTGAACTGCCTAGATCTTTTTTCTTGTGAGTACTCCAAAAAGCCAATAAAGCTTTTAAAAAAAAAAATCAGGTTTTTTAACTATATAATAAGCTAGATTAATTGGCTTTTAAATAAAGAAAATTCAAAATGACTAAGTGAGGAGGAATAAAAATCAACAGAGATCTCCCCTGCCCACTGTGCTCCTACAAGCAGACACTGTTTCCACAGTCTCTGTTAATTTCCTATTTGGAGAATTTGCTAGAATTGCAACAAATTCTAGATAGTCTCCACTGGAAAATACTGTCATCTCTATGGCCAACCCTGCACCTGCTCCTTGCATTTCTCAGCAGGTTTGCTGTCTCTAGGTGCTCCAGCCTCCCTGCTTGCTGCACACTCACCCTCCTGCCCATGCCACGTTGTGTTCTGAAAGAATTGCACTTCTGAGGAGGCTCAGCAGCTGTCACTGGAGGGTGACATCTCTAGATGATTCCACTTTGCTCCGTCATTCCCCTTTTAACAGGGTACAGATCAAAGAAGTAACATCTCTTTCAGTGGGTTTAAATAGAAAACTTCATCAAATCAACCTTGTAAAAGACATCTCCAAACTTCCTCTCTGATTGTCCCTAACATCTGATTCTCACATTCCATGTAACCACTTGGGGACAACTCAGGTGCTACAGTTAATCAAATAACTCAATACCAGATAGATCCTTCTCAGCATGTCCTTAGTATTTGGCTCCTTCCCACCTTGCCATGAAAAGGAGAGAGGATACTAAAGGAGAGCCTTTGTAACCAAGGTTTTCAGAGCTTCCCTCATGCCAACAAAATCTCATACCTTCACTTTTACTTTTGCTGTTACTTTTCACCTTTATCTGAAACACATAAACCCAGAGGAAACTATGATTTTAAAAGTCCTATGAAATATGACTAGTATTTTAAGTCCCATTTCTTCTTAACCAAATGCTGCTGCTGCAGTGGAAAAAAAACAGCACCTGTGCCAGCTGAGTCTCAGTGCAATAAATGCTTTTCTGACTGTCAAAACTGGGAATTACACTAGGACCCCAGAAGGGGATGGAAGGATATAAAATATGGAGCCAGGAGGAGGACTGGCTTTCATATGTCCATGAAATAGGGGCAAATAAGCTCCTTCCAGCGAGGCTAACAGGAAACCTAGAGTGTCTGGAAGTGTGGTTCTCAGCTTTCCTTCTGAGCCTTTCCATCATGTGGCAAGTCTGATCTCCATCCAGCTGCTCAGCCAGACAGGTAGCCCTTGGTCTTACAGATATCAGCTATAATGAGGAGGCACATAATCTTCAGCAGGTCTTCAGCTGAGGTGCCTGGATCTTTGCAATGTTTATTCTGCATTAAGAAATAATCATAAGACACAAGCTGAGCAATTATTCCTGTATTACTCATGGTTATGTACAGGCTGAAGTGCAGAGTACAGTCAGAGGCACATTTGAGTCAATAAGCTATTTGGAAAACTTTGGATGGTGAGTTAAGTAGGAGGTTTGGGCTATATAAAGGCATGAGCTGTAGATATGTTCCCGTATTAATAGACAAAGTCAATCACATCACATACTGACTTTTTCTGCTCTTTCAGTAATTTTTTGAAATCCAGAAGTTTCCAGCCTATCAAGATGCCCACTTAAGACTGAGTTAGGAATCTAATGAAGTGGATTAAAATTAAATTTCCTTTTATTTGACTGTCTCTCTAAATTTATTCTCTGTGTTTGTTAGGAACATATTTTACACTGGCCAGTACTCTCATACAGAACTGAGTCTCCAAAATCTTCTGCAAAGCATTTGACATAATGATACCCAAAACACATTAGGACATTTTTCCACTATCATCTGGCAAACAATAATATAAATAGAGCAATGATTGGCTAACATCTTGGGGGGGGG
>NW_008655557.1:195760-219402 GCF_000695815.1 Acanthisitta chloris
ACAGGACTCAATGTGTTAATTAAAAAAACTACTAATAAAAAAGTTTATTTTATTTTGCTGGATTTTCTTGGTGTTGAAATCTTTCTGCAAGGTTTGAAATAATTCACAAACTATATCTTTCAAATGTAGCATCCACAGTAAAATGACATTAGACTGCAATAATCAGCCAACACTGAATTTTCTCCTCATTTTCTAATTCATACGCTTTGGAGTTTTGCTTTGCTAAAATATCCTACCCTATATTTGCTATCACTATGAAGTCACATATATAAAAAAGAGTAAATCACAATTATCAAATTATAGTAATACAGCTTTCCAAAATCAGTATTCTTCCTTTCTCACATGAATCAACAATTTAACATATGTCTTCCAGTTATTATTATCAGTTAACAAAGCTTGTTACAATACTGTCAAAAAACACAATATTGCTTTTCTCCTCATCTAGGTTAAATCAGCCAAAACTGAATAGGTTGCAAAAGATAACGCTTGTTCTCCCTCCTCTTTCTTTACTCAGCTGGTCCATTCTTCATTAGTCTGAGTCAGTGGAGATAACCTAACACAATTTTCCAACAGTATTTAAGTTTTCCTGTACTGCTAAAATAATATCAGTTATTGTTACGCTATATCTGAAATAGTATCTATTATTCCTAATATCTGTTGAAGCATGGCAGGCCCTAAAATAGCATCCCTACAAAGGAAAGTCCGTCTTACCCACTGTGATTCAGGATGACACATACTTTGTTCAGTTTTAAAGAGTAATCAAAGGTGTGGGCTTAAATCCAATTAGTGTGCTTCAAAGAAGATAATGTCAAAATGCTTCAAATGGTGATTCTACTGTATAACACTGAAGCTCTGAACTTCTGTGAGCCTCAGATTTCTGGAACTATAAAATGAAAACAAAAGCACCTTGTAAAGTACACAGTGATCTCCTGCAGTAAAAGACTATAAGCATAAGTTATTATCAACTAGGCTAATACTCTAAAGAGAAAATAAAATTAGAGGTCTTGGAAGTCATGTATTCACACCCTAAGAAGTATCAAGTTGTCATAATGATTGTTACACTGCAAGCATATTGGACAGACACTTTTAATTGAACTGGAATCACTCAGAATGTTCTTATTTTTCTGCCATGTAATCAGCTCTCTCTCTTCCAGCCTTCACTCTTACTGACCTCCAGCCCACTGAGTACCAGAACATTTCCCCAATTGCCACATGACTATCAATTTATAGAAGGTTCACAAGCTTATGGTGTGACCCAAAGCCAACAGAAATTGTAGTTTTGCAGAGATTTTTTCCACTGATTTCTGCCCTGGACCAGTCACTGAAGATTTGGCATCTGTCAACATAGTTTTCTGCATGGTGGAGAAATATTTAGAGTGCACAGTTGAAGCTTTTTGGTAAGAAATGTTTCCTGTCCAAAAGAACATAGAACATGCAGACTGATTAAGGACAAATGATCACCAAGCAACAGGACAACAATTCTGGATACCAGCTCCTTTGGAAAAAAACCCCAACAAAAAACCCAAACAAACAAACAAAACAAACAAGCAAACAAAAAAAAGCAGAAAGAATTTTGAAAAGGCAGATTTAAGAAAATATTTCAAGGAAGGGATACTTGTAGAGGAAACCCTGTAAAGATGGGAAACCATGACTGAAATAAAAGGGAGGAAAATGTGTGCTGCTGAAAATGCAAATGCAAATATGAGGGAAGGAAATAAATGGATCACTAAATCCAAAAGGATAAAGAAGAGCACACAGATGGGAATAATGAAAAACAAAACAAATGCTAATGGCAGGCCAATAACATGGAGTCCTAGAGATGATGATAACAAGGTTTAATTCGATATAACATTCAATGTACAGGCTCAAGAAGTGGGGCTCAACATTCTCTCAACATACAAAAGAAGATACTTCAGCAATAACATTTACACAAATGCAGAGAGGAAAGAGAAATAACAGGCAAAACAGCATAGTGACAATCGAGTAAGAGGATGACAAGTGCTTGAGATGAGTGAGAATGGATTAATCCTGAAGCTACTGAAACAGAAAGACCACAGGAAACACATGCAGTGATAACCAAAAGTCAAGTTTCTACTTGCTATCAGCTTTTATTTTTCATTATAACATTACTGCCCCATTCCTCACCTTTACTTCAGTTAGGAGCACATCTACAACGCATTTCAGAGGCATATGTGCATCACCACCCATCACCCTACCCAGCTCAGACACAAATGAGCTCTGGTGTTCTGACAGCAATGTATCTGTAACAGCACAAAACTCAAGAGAGATCTCACCATCTCAGTACTTAGCGAGTCTTGAGACATTTGGGGCTGTGCTAACACTGCAAAGCAATCTCCTCTGACTGCCCACACAAGTGGCAGTCAGCCCAGCACAGGTATATGTGCATTTTATGCTCACGAGAGCACTGAAGGATCGATTATACAACCTAAGAGGAATATGAAAGATACATGCAAAGCATTATGTAAATGGAACTTAATATAAGTAAATAAAAACTGCAAATAAGAGAGACAAAAAAAGAACACAAGTGTCCCAAATGCTATTAGTCAATCATTTCAAAACTTACTGTGAACATAATTTCTTAAGCTGACCACCAAAATGTTGAAAGGAAATTTAAAAAAAAACCCTAGATGTATTATTCCTTAGCTCTCTATATTTTATATTGCATTCAGGGAAAAGGCTTAAAAGTTTTTCACATCAGAAATTTGACATTCATTTACAACCTTAGAAAAGGCTACTAAAAATGAATTATTCATACCATGGTACAGTAGCAACAATAAACATTCAAACCCAATTTTTTTTTAAAACAGAATAAATCATTCTTCTTATGAAAAAGCTATCCTACACTTTCAGATGAGAGAAAAAGAGATGTGATGCTACCAGAAATCGTTAGAATATAATAATAACCCTTAATATATTATGGTAATTTACCTTCACATTCTGTTACTGTAGTAGATACTGGAATTCCAGTAGATGTCTAAAGAACACACAGTGATAATTTATGGCTTGTTCCCAGTTTGCTTTCAGAAATATAAACACTAAATCAAAATTAGCATGCTAAAGGATGAACCTAGAAGGCAATTAGGTTACTAAACAGAATCAATAAATGCAAAAAGAAGTTCTGCATGTATCCAAAATATTGTGTTTCTCACCTAATAACTTGTATTCAAATTCCTGTTAGGACAAGCAAAATATAATATTTTCCCCTAAAATCAGATAGTATCCATCCAAGAATAAGAAAGCTGTTCATTTATGTAGACACACCTCTACTGTAGAATGTTTTTCAATTAATATTCCTTCAAAAGTACAGACCATTATGTATTTCACAGTGTTTTGTCTCTTCTTGCATTACAGTGGCAGCTCAAACAAGCAAAGATCTTAATTTGGCTTGTTAACTTTGGAACAGCAGGCAGTTGAGAATTTGAAAATGATTTAGAGAACAACAAGAGCAGAAGCTATCTGAAGTGTATTCTAATTTCAGAGGGAAAAAAAAAAAGGACGTGTTAATCTTCTAAGTGATTTCTAAGGGATCTCTGGAGATTGCCTAGTGCTAGAGCAGGGTCAGCAAGAGGAGGCTGCTCCATCCTGCATCTAATCAGGTTTTGATCACCTTCATGGATGGAGACTCCACAGCCCCTCTGGGCAGTCTATGCCACTGTCTTCAGATCATTGAAAAAAACCCAAAAAACAATGACTATACAAAGGATACAATTTACAAAGGCAGGCTGAGAGAGTTGGGCATGTTCACCCTTGGGAAGACACAACTGAGGGGACCTTATCAATGTCTGTAAGCATCTGAAAGGAGGTGTCAAGAGGATTGAGCCAGGCTCTGCTTGGTGGTGTCAAGCAAGAGCACAAGAGGCAATGGGCAGAACCTGATGCACAGGAAGTTCCATCTGAATAAAAGGAAGAACTTTACTGTGCAGTCACTGAACACTGGAACAGATTGCCCAGAGAGGGTGTGGAGTCTCCCCCACTGGAGATATTAAAAAACTTTCTGGATGCAATCCTGTGCCACGTGCACAAGGATGGCCCTGCTTGAGCAGGGAGGTGGGACCAGATGACCCACTGAGATCCCTTCCAGCCTCACCCAGTCTGTGATTCTGTAGAAGGTATTCATGTATCTGGAGCTGAGAACCAAGTACAAGAAATATTGCTCTCCCAGTAAGTGCTGCCTGAGCCACGTACTGAGCAAAACAGCAGCACCTGAAGTGAACATTTCAAATGGTTTTTCTGTGATACAGTCCTTTTCCTTCTGTTCTCCTATTCTTCATAGCATCGCTGTTTGAACTAAGCTAGTACACATAATAAAAGATACAAAATTTCCTAAATTTTATTCAGCATTTGGCTCACATGGATCTGATGCAAAGCACTCTTAACATTTCTCAGCCATTTTGCACTCATTTCACACAGCTGAAACTCACTACAAAAGGCAGTCAAGAACCAGGTCTTTTGTGCTGCTGTAGTCTGCAAAACAGGGATAATATCACAGGTTATTGAACTAACGGAACAAAATACCATTATTTAGTCAAGCAGAATATTTCAGTGTTCTCCCAGGTGAAAAGAAAGCCTTTCCAATACCACTTAGCTTCAAAATATTTACTGTTCTGATGCCACTTTACCTTTTATCCTGTGTACAGCCATTCCTACTGATAGTCTATATAGCAGCATCTGCATAAGCAGAGTACAGGAAAGTGTCTAGTTCTGAAGGGCTCCAATTCAAAAAGATAGAGGTTGAGCATATAAACAGGACAGTGAAGGTAAAGAACTACTTTGGGGAAATAACAGGGAGAAGCATCCCTGACAAAATAAACCATGCCAACAGTTTTCCATTGGCACTGCTCTGCACTGTATATTCCCCAAGTTTGAGAATCCAGCAAGATGAAATTCTGGAAGGGTGGTTGGCAGCTATTTTAAAGTCTCAAAATGAAATAAAAACCTAAAGTAAAGTTAAGGTCTGCTCCGTGCCCACCAGAAGAGATTGACCTGGACCTATACCAATCACTCAAAACTAAGATCATTTTTTATTTTAAGAAGCAATTATTCAAAGCAATCATTTCCTTAGTTAGTAACAGTGGCAGAGGTCACTTGTTACTCTATAGAGTAACCACAGATTTATACAAATCCAGGGATTTTATATGAGAAGAATTTTGCATCTCCTCCACAGCTACTTCCAATGCTGTTATAAAAAATTCTAGGTAAAGCACAAACTCCTCCAGATTTTTTTCTCCATACTTCCACCTGTCCCAGGCCCCTATTGTGTCACTCTATATGCATACCTCTATACATTCCTGAGTGATTTACTGATGACACACTCATGTTCATATTAACATGTGCAGTTTGAAATAAACACAGCTGCATTTATGTCAATGATTTTATATTCAAATATATCTGATTATGCTAAAATAAACACAGCTGCATTTATTTCAGTGATTGTACATTCAGATAAGGATATTTGTTCAGTGTAATGTAATGTTCCTTCACACTGGCAGGGACATTGCTATTCTTTCTTGTATTTCCCTCTATCATTTTTCCAGATGGAAAATTTTGAATAGAGCCAGAAAAATGGAAACTGGAAAATTATCTCAGAACCTGGTATATATGAAAATCCCTTTGCTTATTCTCAAAATTTACCTAACCATCCTTACACTAAGTACCTTTGTTATTGTGGAGGGGGTTTAATTCCTTCCCTGTCAAAGAGCAAGCTTACAAAAATCCCACCAAAACCTGATGGAAATAGAAGTACCTGATGGAAATGGAAGTACCAGGAATGTATAGTGTGAAATCTTAAGAATGGATCTCACCAGGTGTTTTTCTGGACAACTGTTAATGTTAGCACAACGTCTTCAACCACTGCCCTCCTCATTAGTTTGAAGATTTTTCTTCCTATTTTCTGATTTTTTGGTTTGCAACCATGAAAGTTTGGTTTGCAACTATGACCTCTAAGCTTTTTTTAGAAAATAGTTGAATATTATCAGATATAGTAAAAGTGATGAACCATTTAACCAGACATATCTATCAGATGAGACCAAGGTCCAGCTCAATAACTGCCAGAAATGGATCCCTAGAGAAGAGCACGGGAACAAAACAATCATCTGAAGACACATTCCAGTAAAATTCCCCAATTTACAATACAGAATTTATGAACCTTCTGAGCCAGAAATGGTATCAGTGTTCAGTAGCTCTCTACTGATATTTCTTTTCTGGTCTTGTCAGTCTTTTTTTTTTTACTGAAAGCATAACACATGTCAGCTTACAGCATCCACAACATCCTGCAGGAAGAAGTTCCACAGGTTAATTAAATAGTATGTGAGGAACCATTCTTCTTTGTTTGCTTTCAACATGTTAACTGCTAGTTTCATTTGATGGCCTTTAGTTTTTGTATAAAGAGAACAGACAGAGAACCACTACTTCATATTCATTGACATTTTGACTAAGAATCACGATTTTACAGACCTCTAATACATTATTCTTCAGTTGTCTCTTTTCCAGATTAAGGATTCCTACTTTATTTGGTTGTTTCTCTTACAAAGGTCGTCGAAAATCTCCTCTGAATTTACAATTATCTGACCACAGAAATTTCTGCTTTTATTTCCAGTTGCTCATTCTGGTCTTTTTCAGCCAAACAGCAAGTCAACATGTGTGCTTGTATAGCAGCTGAGGAGATGCCAACACATGGCAAGAGGCAGGAGGAAAGGTCCTGAAGAAGGTAGCAGGCTAATCAGATGGTAAACTACCTGTGAAAATTATAATCAGGACAATGGCTACAATTAACATCCTAATTCTTTACACTTGCTATTACACTAATACTTCTTGCATTTTCATTAGCTCCATAAGTCATTAATATCTATTTCCCACAAGTTGTGATACCTGACTAATGCTGTGTGTTAGTTGGTATCACATCGACACCAAGCACTCCCTCATTTGTAAAAATGTCTTCCATACTATATTGTGTTTAGATATTTAAAAGGTTAATATTTAGTTCCATTTGCAATGCTGACCTAGCAAGAAAGAAATTAATTTGGCATTACAGCAGTAACATCAATTTCCCATGTAACTTTAGTAATGCATTTACTGGAAAGAGATTAATATCAATTCCATAAATCATTCACATGCTTTTTCCGGAGTTTGAGACATCTGAGTAATGTCATATATGTTAACTGATATCACTCTGTGCATGCTACATCCATTAATCTATGCCTAGGGTCATCAATAAAACACATAAAAAAATTAAAACCAATCTTTTGTTCTTAGGGGTTGGTTTTTTTTGTGACTTGTAACTTGCAGAAGTCCAAATGTATTGATACTCTGATAGAGTAACACCGCTCTGAACTGGGAACAGACATGTTCAGAAAAGGGAAACATTTGCTAAATTATCCCCACTGGTAGCAATAACCACTTAATATCTTTCTGTGAAATATGGCATAAATTACTGTCAGCAAAGAAGGAAATCACTAAAATGTTTTGTTAATGGGACACACCTCAATGCCACAAAAGCAGGAGGGAAACAGACATCATCGCTGCAATGCCACATCGACTTTCACTCCTTTGTTTAGACATTACAGAGGAGCATTCTTACAGAGGGGAGAGCCAAAAGAGTTCTACCTGACTTAATTCTGTCATACACACGACAGATTATAACATAGGAAATTTGGATTCACAACCAGGTTTTGCTCCAGTTTAGTCTACTACTAAAAGTGTTTACATTGGAAGAAAGTAGCAATAAACAGGTTTTGCACTTCTTATTTCTACTGATGTGCCATTATGACCTTTGCCTGTATTGCTTTGTACCTGGTCTAAGATATCACAGCAGTGCCACTGAAATCAAGAGGAAAAAGGGTACTTCTGTTCACTCAAACACACAGAGGATCAGATTATGTAATAATTTTGGGAGCATATTACAATTGTATATTAGATGACCAAAATGCAACTACTTCCTAGGGTGGATTTCAGTTCTTCTTTGAACACAGTGCAAACAGTATCATCTTCTGTTTCATCTTAGTTTGCATTTTTAAACTTTTTACAAACAAAAATGTCTGTTTTAGAAAATGTTTTGCAACTCGAATTTTACAGTATTTTCTTATCCACAACTAAGATTAATCTCCTCTAATTTTAGCTGTCTAAAGTTGCATGTCAAGTCTTAACAACTGGGACACAAGCACCCCCAAAGGGCAATCCAGCCTATATTATCTGTGCTTTTGTTCAAAAGATATCTTTCATGGTAAAGCTCAATGGCCTATTTCACGCCTGTAAGTGGTTACAATGAGATCAGCGGAATTACAATCACTTACTGCAATTTTGAGTGTTGTGCAAAGTGTTTCATAAGTACATTATCCTATTTTTGAAATATAGAAAGATATTTAAAACCTTAACAAAAATGATACGAGGGCACTTCTCAGTCATATGAGATCTCTTAATACATTGTAAATCTTAACTGTTTCCAACTGATTAATATCATTTGCAATCCATCAGCACTGAATTTTTTATCCGGTTTCTAATGTAAAATATTTTATGAACCTGCTGTAGGAAAAGGCAAACTAATGTTTGTCAGTCATTTTCACTGCAAGGTGGTGGTACAGAAGTTAACAGAGTAATATGAGGTTTACAGTAATTGAGATGGAATCTAAAATTTTACAAAACTTTAATTACAACCTTTTGAACATAAACCACAATACAGAAATTACCCAATCATAACATTTTTTCATAAAAAAATAAGAATTCATCCAAAGGATAGAAGATTTAATGACTCTTGGCGGAGTTCCACTTTTTGGTTGAAATGAGAATAAAAGCAGACAGCAGCTTCATTTCTAATTTCAAGAAACACAGTATTTTTTAACAGTTAAACAGCATTATATCTGACTAACAAGCCAAAATATATATTTTCAAAGCCTTATAAAAAGCCCCTGTATTTAACAGTGTGAATGCTGAGATTTACAAACCTCTGTGAGCCAACACTGCTCCTTCAATCCTCAAAAGTAATTATAAAACACACAATTTAAGCCACAGCAGCAGAAAGTGTCGAGCTTGGGTTTTTAACCATCCTCACAATACATCACAGTCTACAGCCTAAGTCCAGCTCCCTCCCCTGTTCCCTGTGACATCCTAAGAGGCCCAGAAGGCACAGTGGTATGTCCAGACAAGTGCACAGGCCACAGGGACCAACCAATAAGTCCATGGTGACAAAGAAGACAGAAGACACCAAGCAAAAGGAACAATATTCGAAATTTCCTTGCATTTTTCTGCAGTGAAGCCATGGCTAGCAGTGTCCGTGCAAGTTTTCCATATGCCTGCTCTCTTCATCAGGAGCCTGAGGATGCAAAAGCCACAGACATTTAGAGTCCACCTTGAAATCACTTTGTGATGGAGTCAGGAAGGCAAATTGTGGCTACACCCAGCAAACAGACCCTGCACAATGAGAAAAAATCTGGGGCTTTTTAAGGGTTTTTTAAGGGCTGAGACATCTGGTGTGGTCTGGTGGAAGGTGTCCCTGCCCATGGCAGCAGAGTGGAACTATATGATATTTAAGGTCCCTTCCAACCCAAACCATTCTATGATTCTATGATTCTTTACTTTGTTCACTTTGCAAAATAAACGTAAAAAGCTTTGTGTGTCTCCTGTAAAATTAATTTGCTCCCTCGTGCAGAAGCAAAGCTACTGCAGATACGTAAGTTTCCAGAAAAACAGCCAGTTTCCAGCACTGGAGATATCATCTCCAGAAACATCTCATACAGGAAAAAATGACTAAGCAAATAAAAACAGCTCTAAGCCACAACATAGAAAAGGCTGCTGACTAAGTGAATGCCATCAGAAATCACACGCACTAAGGCAACACAAGATAGTAGGGGCACTTGGCTAAATTAAACTTTGAAGCCCTGTAGCTAAAATGTCTGAAATACCAATTCACCTTGAGTATAAAATGCCACATCCCCTGAACGTTTTCATATCAAAAGCTGGGCCTGACTCAATCAGGAAGGACTTCTTTGGACTGTGAGAGTTAATATATCCTTTTCCCCAGAGCACTATATCCAGCAAAATTCCCATTTTGCCAGGGCAGGTAGAATGAGAGGTGAACATTTATATAGTCCTGCATTGCTGCTGAACTGAAACTGTGTTCATAACTTAATGTATTGATGAATAATAGGAAACAGAATTACAACTGACTAGATGTATACATTTCAAATGTGACATTTACTTCCTTTAAATTTGTTCTGTATGTAGATAACTGTGCTTCCATTTTTCTTGTGAAAACAGACATTATCCAAAAATTATGTTACGGTATGCAAGAAATCTGAATTTTCATCAGTGTCTTTTATGCTAGTGATAAATCAACATTAAAAGTTTCTTTTGGCCATATATAATCTTAAATATTAACACAGATAACAAGGAAGATTCCAGTCAGAACACTAGTTTGAACAAGGGAAACACAAATTCCTGACATACTTGCAAGTTGATAATCTGTCTCTTCTTTACTCCTCTGTCTGTTATGAATAAGATAAAGGGTTTAGCCACCATTCTTCATTCTCAATAACTGTATTTATTTTACAGCAATAACTCTTTCACTAGTAATAGATTCATTAAAGGCGAGTTAAGTGCAAATCATCACTGGTTAGGTAGGGTCTCCTTCTGAAAAGGACCTGAACAGTGTAAAGGATTACAAATTTTACAGAAGCGAACAGTGCCATGTTATTGTGAAAAAGATTGGATTGTCACACAGCAAAAGTAAATAGATTGCAAGGCATGTCAGGTAATAAACTCTACATAGTATTGGCACCCCCTTATCTGAGTATCATGTTCACCTTGGACCACTGCCAATCAAGAAAGGCACAAAACAGCTGGAGAAAGACCAGAGGAAATACAGAATGATAGAAAATTTGGAAAATATGAGCACTAAGGAACTATTGAAAAAGAATAGCAGTTATTTAACCCGAGAAGGGAAAGGCCAAGGGAAGATATGATAGCAGCTTTCCATTAAGTCAAAGAAGAAAGGAATAATCTGTTTTCCATGCCTGTAGGACTGGACAAGAATTAACACCTTCTTGGTAAGAACATTTCTACATAGAAAGAAAATGTTTCTTATGTTGAGCAAATTGCAGTGTTAGAATGGATTGCTGCTTTCTCATTGAAACTCACTGAAAGCCTCTGAAAAAGACAGATAAACATCTGTCAGGATTGGCAAAAATAGTGTCTTTTGCCTCTCAACAACAGAGTGGACTAAAAAGAAATCCCAAAGCCCAGTTCAATTCTATTTTTTATAGGGTTTTTTTGAAAGCAAAGCACTTCCAAACAGCAAGAGGGACATTGGTTTTCAGACTACATAAAAGCACACTTCTCTGTCTCAAACAAATTCATACTTTTCAATGCTAATTAATACAATAATTATAGCCATTACAAAAGTGAAAACATATTAAACAGCATTTCTTCTGTATGTGGTAATATTTATCCTGATTTCTACAAGTTTAATACTCTTTTCTCTATTCTGAAAGGTATTTATTTCCATTTCTACAGTATAAAATCACAGTCATTGAAAAATAGGTCTAGAAGGGAACCTTCAGTTCTATCAACCAAATCTTTCAAGAAAATAGGAATGCAGCCAAAGTGAGGAAAGCACTTATGGAATCACATTTAACACAACTTTTATTTTAGAATTATAGAATGGTTTGGGTTGGAAGGGACCTTAAATATCACCTAGTTCCACCCCCTGCCATGGGCAGGGACACCTTCCACCAGAGCAGGTTGCTCAAAGCCCCATCCAGTCTGGCTCTGAATGCTTCCAAAGGTGGCGTATCCACAGCTTCGCTGGGCAACCTGTGCCAGTGTCTCACCACCCTCATTGTGAATGATTTCTTCCTTATATCCAATCTCAATCTACCCTCTCTCAGCTTAAAACCATCGCTCCTCATCCTGTCCCCACAAGCCTTGGTAAAAAGCCTTTCTGCATCTCTCCTACAGGCCCCTTTTACATACTGAGAGGCCACAATAAGGTCCTCTCAGAGCCTTCTCTTCTCCAGGCTGAACAGCCCCAGCTGGCTCAGCCTGTCTCCACAGTAGAGATGCTCCAGCTCTCGGAACATATTCGTGGCCTCCTCTGGACTCCTCTAGCAGGTCCATGTATTGCTTGCAGTGGGACCCCAGAGCTGGGTGCAATACTTCAGGTGGGATCAGTTTTATAATCTGTTCTTTGAAAAAGGCAATTTCAATAGGAGATTGCCATTTTAAGGTGGTACTCAAATAGCATCAATGCAGTTCTTATAAATGTTGTATATACTACTGTTTGGATAACAGGAGGGGATAGATTTGAACATTAATAACAGTTTCATAAATAACCCAATAACCAGTTAATTTGCTTTGACCAGTAAAGGTACTCTAAGTAATTACTTGGCTGCCATATAGCAAAAGATAAAGTGAATTTACATATGAAGTATAGACAATATTACTCTGATTCTTGCTAGTACATCGTCATCATGAGAAAGTAAATGAAGGTATTAATTTCATTCATATTTGTATTTTGAAAGTGTGTGAATATGCAAAGGAACATCACAGGCTCATCATGCTACAATGTAAATAAACACAGTATTTCAAATAGCACCTGCCTCTCACATGCTGTTACTGTCAAAGTATGTAAAGTCTGAACATCACCTTTGAACTGAATAAATGTTTCCATTTAAAAATATAATTAATTCCATTGTTCAAAAACTGGAATTAAACCATCATGAAATGATTCACACTAGTTCACAAATGATTTGATGGCTGCTACTGATCTCTTTCATTGCAGAGCAGCTTAGCACAATAAAGCAAATTCCTCAGCTTGGCTAACTGATTCATTTCATAAGGCATTTTCTGACACAAAAATGCAAAAAACCACATAACTATAAGGAAATAGAGCCCAAAGTATTTTTGGTGTTATGCATTAAAAATATATAACTATGGTCTGAAGCTTAAGAGACACACCTTAAAAAGAAGATACTCTTTATTATTCACTGCATCATTTGCACTTTTTACATAATGTAATCACAGGATTTAAATAACTCAATTTAATATTTATCCAGGAACTGGCAGCCAGTATTCTACCCTGAGGGACGTAACTCTTCATAAAAAGCTCATTTTACAAGACACTGTAGCAGTTTTGGCATTACCAGCACCTCACACATAAACCATGCTGAAAACTATAGTTTATCCTGCCAAAAGCCTTTTGTACATATGGTGTTTAACAGTGCTCTGTAGGTCTGAAAGCCAATAATAATAGATGTAAGCTAAAAATCTGGAAGCACACATGTATGTAACACAAAAATTTAAACAATCCTACATATTCACATATATATTTACCTACATACCCTCCATACATATAAACATACATGATTAAAACTATTCTTTAATATGTTTGCTATAACTCTTGTAAAAAAATAATGTCTCTTTCAGTTTCCAGTAGCTTCCTAAAGTTTAATTCTCCTTCTATTGACATCAGAGGGAGAACTTCCATTAACCTCAGCAGTACAGAATCAGGCCACAAGAATCCAAAGAAATATATTTAAAGACAGCACATACAGATTTGTAAAATCTTCTAACTATGCAAGGATGGGCTTGGCACTTTCCAACTTTAACTGCTCCAGTAAACTTCTAAATTAAAATTTAAAATAGCATATTTTAAATACCACATCTTGGATTAGTGGTCTGCAAATACCTTATATGACAACAGAATAAAAAACAGTTATGTATTCACATGTGGTTAAAGATGGACCTGATAAAATGTACACTGTAGGTAAAAGCAAACTTCACAACCCTTCTGACATTTGAACAGTCTGATTTTATGCCATACTCCGACTGAAGTGAATCAGTTTGATAAGTAGTATTTAATGTAAGTCTTCATTAGAAGATGAGTGATATAGTTAGGAGTGTTAACACACTGACAACTAGGTAACATAAAATAATGCTGAAAATACTCACCACTTTCAAAACAGGCATCGAATATAAGATGTCCTTTTTTAGGCTGTCCACAGTAGCCAACTGGGAGAACAGTGTACTTGCTCACGTTCCCTGCTATGATATCTTCACTTCCAAAGGCACTACCTGTTGTAGTAAAAGTGGGGAAAAAAAGCATGAGCATAAAGCAAACCAAAAAATATATATATATATAAAAACCAGAAGGCTTTTCCCCATGTTTCGGCATAACATGAAATCTGCACCACTTAATGTATGCACCAGTAAATGAACTCTTTATTTTCAAAGTGCATTATGAATTTGGATACACCTGGTTTCTTGCATGTGCATGACCTGTGGCTGAACACTCTCACATGCAATAGTCTGATATTCAGCTGAATCCACTTCTTTTGATGGGAGCTCTCTAGTCTGTATATTCTGCACAGGTTCCCTGGAATTGAACTCCTCACCAGCTTCTTACTTTAACACAATCCTCACAAGCATCTTCCTTGCTATCAGCATTAATGGGATCTTTTTTCCTCTATCCTGCTGCCTATTTTCATGCATCTTAAATGAACTGAGAACCTTTGAGACTGTTCAGTCCAACTCATATTTGGAATTTGAAAATTATTAGAAGGAAGAGACATACACTTATGGACCCCTGTGACTATCTGAGCCTTGCTTGCTTAGGAAACAAAAAATTAATAAAGAATTATTTTTTTAATGTGGAGTTTATTTCATGATAAATTATATAAGGACATATATTTTCTATACAGTGGCATGATTTCTGTCAAAATATATCAGCAGTGTATACATTGAAAGCTTTGTCCTTACAGCAAAATTATACTAACAAATTGCATTCTGAAAAAAACATTTTTCCAAATAGGGATGGAAGTACATTAATCCATTTTTTTATTTGAGAAATGTACAAGAAAGTAAGTTAATATTTGTATATTATATTCTACATTAATATTATAGTGAAGGAAATACATGCTAATATAACCAGCTGTTCATTCTTCTGACATTGGCTCAGCATTTTCTTCACTATTTACTGTTTGGACAACAAATATTTAACAATAGAAAAACTATCTTCTGTGTTAGAGAAAACTACAAGAAATGCCTATGCCTTTGAGTGCAGAAAGCATGTGATGGGATAATGGGATGATAATATCTTATTTTACTGTGATAGATAGGGCTACAAAGGCTTCTAGAAAAAGACTTTTGGTCTGTACTGATTTTTTTGACATTTAAATGGGTTATGGGGGATGATAAATGTGACATAAAGCTCCATTTGTTTTATTTCTATATTGAAAACTATTTCACACAAATGTTACAAGCAATTCATATTGGCCCCGAATGATGAAAACAGCTTATTAATTAAAACTGACCTTTCCATAGATAAGAGTATTCCACCTCTTGAGGCAAAACACCTTCACTGAGGTAACGAATTATACCAATGTATTAGTGACACTACAGTTAAAGGGTCTGTCAGGTTTTCTATTACACACCCATATTTTCACAGGTATATAAATCCCAGATTAAAATATATGTGTAGCCCGGTCAACATTTGGGATATAAACCTTCAGTCTTCTCAGGGAATAAATTGGAAACTTATTCTCTTTGAGAAGTACTACAACAGACCAAAGAGAATTTAGACCTTATCTTACTTTATCATAATCCAAAATTGTAGACATTAAATAATGCATGCTATTATTATTTTTTTAGCAAAATTACTATTTGCAACCTCTAGGTTATTTGTTTTAGACTGAATAATTACCCACAGACAGCAATCTGTGGCATTTAAATTGTTTTCCTTAAATGCATAATTGCTACTTACGATATTTTTAGCTGGATGTTTTTTACCAGCATGCTGATACAACTTCCTTAAAGCCTGGTAACACCGGAAGCAAATTCAGACCTGGTTGGGGCATCTGTATGTGTGCATGGTCACAGTCCTGTCACTTGATATAATTCATCCCTCTGCATCCTGCCACCTGCAGTTCAGAGCCTGAGGAAAACCATCTCCTCAGTTTCACTTGAGTGCCACTTTGATTAAGAGCCCCCATATACCTGTTGCAGTTAAGATTAGTCAAGTTAATCATTCGCAATCCAACACATACAATCAAGGATACAAAGAAATATTAATGGAAAACCTCCAGATCTTCACCAAGAGTGCCTGAGCTGCCAGGCACAAAAGTGAAAGAATGGGAGGCAGGGAGGCAGCAGAGTAGAGCAGTTAGAAGATTGAACTCCTCTTGGTAAATGTTCCCTTTTAAGTCTCAGCTAAAAGTAATAGGCTTCTTATAAACTGTAAAAGATAGCTGGGAAACACCACTTAAAGATGAAGAAACTAGAAAAGATTACATTCCTAACACTGCCACCATAAGACAGTGTAGGAAAAGCAGGCAGAAGAGAGAGCTGCATCTCCCTGGCAAATTAGCAAATCTGCCAATGGAGTCTTTACAAGATGCAGAAGGAAGCTGTCAAGTAACTGTGTCCCAGCAAAAAGTTTCCATCTGCTCCTCCTGACCTAATGTAGCCCTTCAGGGATGAGAAGAAAATCATCAAATAGCCTGTAATTCAGTCACTGAACAATATTAATCTCTCCTTGCATGTGCTTTATTACACAGTACTTGGAATATTCAGAATGCACTGTTGTTATACTTTGAATTATATTATCTTTAATCTCTAAACATGCAAAACTGCAGTGTTTGAACTTCACATTATTATACAGCACAACAGCACTATGTCCCCTCTGGCATGTTCTCCTAGGGTGATAAAGAAAAGGCCAGACTACTGCCCCAAAAGGAGCCTGCACTGCTGTACTGCTCGATTATGAAACATAGCTTCACGCTTGTCTGTTCGGCAGACGCAGTGAGTGTTGCCGAGAATACATTACCATCCTCAGATGGAGGGAACTGCTACCCTGGGCTTCAGTCCTCTGGCCAAGAAAGAGACACTGTCCTCACAACTGGGGAGCCCTAAGCAGCTTTTCCTGACTGTAAGCAATGCTGTATGACAGAACCTTGTGGGGAAGGGAAATAGCTCCTCAGTCTGAACCAAACTGAAAGGGAAAGGAGAGAATTAACTGAAGTACATCATGCACATTGCACTGAAGGAGACCACATTCTCCTTTGAAAAAAAAGTTAGATAAGACAAGCAAAGGTAAAACTTAGCAAAGAAATTGTCTCAGACCGTAGGTCTTATTTTGTCAATTACTTTTCTTATAGGTTGTAAGACATATAGCTATTTTATTCTAATTCTTCACAGCTTAAACTCCAGGAGGCTCCAGCAAATCCCTAGGATTTACTTCTACTGGAGTATTAAACTTTAATGGTAATTTTCTATCAGGTATAAAATCTGTAGGTGTCTGAAATCTCAGTAAGTGTATAAGGTTTTAAAATAAAACCTGGACAGAGCATTCTGGTATCTGCATTCATCACTATTGTCATCATGGATAAATTTCACATCAAACTAGTGAAAATGAATTGAATCAGTTAGAGGAGACTGGGATTCATAGGAGGAAGAGTTTGGAAACTTGAAGAGCTTCTTGCCATTTTTAAGTTCAAAGGGTAAAGCCAACATTTTTTTTCATTGAGGCAAAGATGAAAACAGTTCTTGCTACACTAAAAACCATGCAAATTTAGGTACATTAAAAACTGCAGTTTCTAGAGGAAAGTACCTCTTTAGTAAATAATAGTTACTCTTTGAACTGGGCAAGCAATGAGCACAGCTTGCCTCAGAATCCACAGAGTTAGCAGCCAACAGCTACCCTCACGCTACATGACATAGGGGAGCACAGCTACATTAAAGCAGACATAGAAAATTATTGAGTGAATTTGCCTGGAAAACCTGCATCATTCTTCCTGCCTAATGAAGACAGACAATTAGGAAGGTGAGTAACATGAAAAGATACAATAACTGCAAGTGAACTTCATAGAAGCCTTTCTTTAAATATTACAAATGTCATCAAGACACCTCCCATTCTGTTCTGAGATCCTTATTTTAGAACAAAATGAAGATACATTTTGCTATTGAAAAAAACTATGGTGTAAAGATCTAATAGGCAGATTCCCATCAGCCAGGGGCCAAGAAAAGTTTCCAGGTATCCTAATGAAGAGCTTCATCAGCCTTGAGCAGTACTGTTATTGTAAACCCATACAAAGAAGTGAATCTGAACTCTCCGTACAGTTTGCAACAAACAAAAAGTCATTCAGATGACCAACAGCAACTCCTATTAGCTCTTACACATAAGTCTCTGCTCAACACACACTTTGGCTAAGTAGCAGTTATAGAGGTTAACACCAATAATAGTGCCTGCTCCACAAACCAGAAAACTGAATACAATGTTATTTTAGCAAAATTCCTTTAAATTATAGCATTTATATAAATCTATAGTCTCAGTAGCTGGTTATGTTCTCTTAATCTTTGATTATTTTATTTTTTTAATAAAAGCTTTTATATTATTGTCCCTAGGCTTCAGCAAACTGATATTCAGGCAGACTTGTTATTTCTGCAATGAGCTCTGAATGCTCTATGGCCATTCTAAAAATCCTACAGGCAGCAGCAGGCAGGAACTTGGAATTCTAGCTCTGCTGACTTAAAAAATGCTAAGAAAAAGAAGAAAACACTACTGTCATTTTGATCTTCACAGCCATGTATCCTGCAGCAAAGCTTGGGCATGACCCTGAGAATCTAAACATACTGCAGAGTGCTGTCAATCTGCAACGTACTTAGTTCACAGGCCCTGTGATCTGAAAAGAAAGGGAAGAAATTACGTTAAGACTATAAATCCCAGAGCTTCAGACAATACCCAGCAAGGTACCAACCACACCTGCTGCCTTACATTTGGGTACTGTGCCCATACTGTCACCATTGCCTATTTCAAAGGTCCATCAGAACAAGGGAAATGTTGATTATCACAAGATGGCATTCTCACACAGCTTGGTCTAGTTCTAAAAAAACATAGTAACGTTGTGTTGTTATTTAGAAACCAAATTTGAGATAAAGCATCTTTAAAGTAATTGTCTCTTCAATTACTTTCCTCCTACGGTTTGACCAACAGACTGCTTGTCAAGTCTGTCTCCAAACTGTGAGACAATATTCATATTCAAGAACACAAGCAAAATAAAGAGGAACACTAGTTTAGCAGTGATTATCAGCTACATTCTGAGCTTTGCAAAGGTTCTGAAAGTACTCAGGAGAAATAAATGGCAAACTTACTGCCATGGACTTGAAAAAGCTTATGGTTGGTTGCATAACAGGGAAGAAACATTGCAATTTATTGTTTGAGTTTTTACTTTTATTGCACAAGTTACTCTTCCTACAGAGCCTACCAGACAACACATCCTTTCAGCTTTCCTAACATAGCTCCTCAGCTAATGCACCATTAACTTTTTATTTTGGGTTAGAAGGCATAACTAGCTCTAGATAGATATATGTACCCAAACTGATATACTCTAGCAGAAGGTGTGACATAGGTGTCTCAGTCAAAGCTGAGAGTGGAAAAAGTCTTGTTTATATGCAAACCTGTCCCAGCAGAATGATCACTAAAGATGTCACATGGGGTCAATACAAAAGGCTTGGTGGTACCACAAAGACCCCTTTGCCTAAATGCTCATACTAAGCAGACAGCCCAAAGGCAAGTAGGGACAAAATGTACACAAGATGCTTAGCCCAAAACAAAACCATCAACCTACTGGCTGGCCAAGTGTGACAAGATGATGAGAAATCTCCACTGCCTGGTCCATTCAAAAAGACTAGATCCAGACAGAGATACAACTATAAATCCAAGGTCAATTATAGCTCCTGTCCAAACTCTAGTGAAGAACACTGAACTGAAGATATCTGGCAGACAGACAATGCTCTGCACAATGACTCGCCACTCCCAGTGGCTGACACAGAAAAAGGTCAACTTATGTGGACTTATATTTGCTTCATATGTGATATTTGTTTCCAATCTTTAACCTAAAAGCATAACTTCAAGACTATTGATCTCTTATCTCAAAGTGGGCTATCTCCAGTAATATACCTGCTTGTCAGAGGCAAATGATAATGGCACTTTTTGTACCACTTTAGTGAAACCCAAAATGTCCAAGAATGTATGAACAGATTTTCCTAATGAAAATCAAAAAGCAATTAATGCTTTGAACTCAGTAAGCAAGGAAAAAATAATCCATTACTCTTTTTTCTGTACTTATAATCTCTAACTTATCCACTAAAATTCTCCCCAGAAATGAAAGGAAAAAAAGGTGAAAAAAAACCAGTAGTACCAAATACATTAACTGAAAAGATGTTTATTTTAAAACATTGTAAGAATCTGTGAATCTCTTCCAATATACAGATTTATTCTTCGACAAGTATTTGGCATCTTGATAATATCAAAGATATCACATGATGCAACAGTTGCTATAGTAGCAATACTTTAAATAAAAAACAGGTCAAACAAAAGCATAAAACATATAAACTGCAAACAAAAATATGGTACATAACATGCATTCCCAGATAGCAGAGAAAAGAGAAAATAACTACTGAGCTCAACTAGCCCTCAGAGTTGCATCTGCAAAAAACGCAATTGTATCAGCAAGATCAACCTTTCTGGGAAATAAGAGATGGCTCAGAGAACTAGGTCTGCATGTGAATGAGAGGAGATGCTGAAACACCAGCTGACGAGTGCACAGGAATTCAAGTTCTCGGTCAGCAAAAGGTTTTCTTGGGGGTGTTCCCAACATGCAAGGGGAAATTCTGTGCCTAGGGACTCTGAGGCAGGAAAAGAACTGAGGAGTTAAAGCAGATCCCTTGTGAGGCACTACAGAACTTCAGTTGGTGAAATTCTCTTCTGTAGCATCCCATGACTTTCTGAAATCTGTATGCAACTGATTTCTCAAAGACAAGGAGTGATGTGACCTGCAAAAAATACTGAGTTAAAGCAGGCAGGGCTTGGAATTGTAGCTGGAGGAAATTCCAGATAAGGGCAAAAGCGCATGATATTACCCACAAAACTGGAAAAATAGGTGATGGTTGAAGTTATTCACTCGTATTTGCTGGTACCACCCTAATACTGAAACAAATCAGCTTTTATAAACCTGGTTTTGTATGACATGTGCAAGAGGCTGGAGCAAATGGAAGGAAATGAAGGGAAAGGTTCATGGATATATGCTATGTATATATCCATGTATACTCATGGATGCTCTGTATATGTCCATATTTCAACAGCTACCCTGGGTGTGAGGCAGAGATTTAACAAAAGTAGGTTATCTAGCTTAACCTGTCAGTTATAGAAAATTGGTTTAAGGACAGCACAACTGGAAGAAGTCATGTCAAAATAAATTTCTAAACTAAAGGTAACTCACAGTGAGGAAAGCTAAATGCAACTTAAGCATCTGATATGTGGCAAACAGTGCAATGACCCAGTCCCATGACTATGGGGCCTTCAGTGACTAACAAAGTTTAAATCTATGCAAGTTCACAGATTTGTGTCTCCCTTCTTTAGGCCGAACTGATTCCCAGATGGGAAACTGGAAAAGACTCAACAGGCAATAATTATTCTTGATATAACAGAGAAGTAGGTTCATTTCAGCTTCTGCAAAAGGCCAAGGCTTTATGTATTGTCCTGCTTTTCAGACTCCTCAGTCCTGACTATCACATTCCAAATGTTTGTCCACACAAGGCATCCCCTCAAAATACTAGATATTAAGTACTGTGGAAGTCTTTCAAGAATATCAGCAAGGTCAAGTATGAAACATATAAACAGTGCTTTTTCTCTTTATGAAAATTGGCCTGTTCATGCCCAATTCCTAGCACTTTTCATGTCTTAATATGTTTGCTGATGGAACAGGGGCTTTCCAGATTTTAATTTAAAGAGATGTCTATGGCATACTTTCAAAACTTGAGCTTATCCACTGTGATCCCAGCAAGGCCAAAGACAGACAGCATAGCTGTGATGCTGCACCTGAGCTGGTACACTATAGCATGGACATTATTCCAGAGTTAGCACTGAGGGAATGCAGCTGTGCCTTCTAACTTGGATCAGGCTTTTATCTCATACTCAGGTATTCTTCAAAAGCAATCAGTCTGGTGAGCCTCAAGGCAGGTCAGCTCTGGTACTACAGCAAATCTGCTGTTCACAGCTATTTTGATTTTTGTTATCTAAAGTCTGACGGCTGTAAATTTCTTGCGGATGCACCTGTCCAAAGGAAAGAAATTATTAGATTGTCCCTAAGTCAAGTCTTCAGGAGACTTCAATTCAATTCCTGACTCAACCACTAACATCTTTATGGCGAAACCTTTATCCGTGGGAAACTATGCCTTCCGCGAGCGCTCTGGCGAGCACAAAACCCTGTGGGGAAACACATCAGCAGCTTTGCACAGCATCATCTTTCCCTTTAAGGCCGTTATTTCACAAGTGACTAGAATAAAAGTAGTTGCACACTGCTCCAACTGCTTGGGTTATTGTTACAAGTGTGGTAACTGAAAACCGGGCAATCCAAGTGCATGGACAATTTCCATCCTGTGTATTACATACCATAATTCATGTATCCTTCTTTGGGTTCAACTTCTATTTTTCCTTGGCTCTTGCTTTCTAGTTACCTGTAGTTCAGAAGTAGGGATTTCTTCTGCCATTCAATTTAAGCCAACAGTAGTTTCAGACACAATTAGTTTCTTCACTTCTGGACTACTACATATTTAAAATAATTTGGGGATTTTAGTACTACTTCTGGAATAATTTGTTCCCTGAGGTTGCTGAAATCAATTACACTGCTAATTACTGCCATAGTTATAATTACTCATTGTAACAACTCCTTTAACTTCTTGAGAATAGCATCTTTCCCCCTACTTTCCAAAAGTCTATTCCAAAAAGTAGTATTTTAAACCACTGAGAATTTCTTCCACCCAAGCACTGCCCACTCACACAGCTGAATTTACCCTTTATTTAAGAAAGTTTTAACATAACCTAATATTTCATATCAAATCATTAATCATTGCAGTGTTTTATTTTATTCATAAAGTGTAAGTACTATATAGCAAAACATTTAAACATTGTTTCAGAATTCCTGCTTTCTGACAAAAAATGTCAGCGAAACCAAACTTGAGCTATTAACTCTCTTGCATCAGCAGCATAACAACTGGAATTAAACTACAGAGAACACTACTAACTAATACACCATATTCAGCAGTTTTTTAACTAAGCAAATATTAAGTTGATACAATATTTATGGGAATATGAAATGCATACAAAGTATCTCAAATATTCAGAACACAAGCCAAAATTCTACCCACTAGAAGGCTTGCATGGAGAAAGCTCTGAGATCAAATTCCTGATTATTTGTACTGCTCAGAAATAAAGTAACCAGCAGATATATTGGTACTGTGTCTGCTGACAAAACATCTGTTATTCCCGAGCACCACAGACTCTGGGTACAGGTAAGTAGTACAGAGGCAAGTTTATCTCACAATCCTGTTTGACATGGACAGTTCCCATGAAATAATGCCACTGCCTTTGGATTTGTGTAGGTTATTTGAGGAATTTTTCATTAATGGAATGCATCATACTACCTCATCTGCATTCTGTATGCATGAAAACATGACAGTCACTTGACAGGTGTTACCCAGCGCTGAAGTTTACTGTAATCACAGAGTAACTTTGCTGCTTATTGCAAATGAAAACACATCAGTAGACCTGCAATGAATCCAAACAGGCTTTCTTTGGA
>NW_008655557.1:219431-226287 GCF_000695815.1 Acanthisitta chloris
GAACTGATGTTCCACTTGCTTTTGTGGAGATTGAAATTCAACACATTTTTCAAGGTGGTTATGAAACAAAATGTAAAAGGAAAATCTTGTTGCCAGTTTTCACTCGTGACTCTGAGATCCACTGCTAAGTAAATAGCTCACGAATTAGTAAGAAAATGAAATCGTTAGACAGCTTATTCATCTAATAATAATAATTTAAGACAAATTCTTTCTCCTCCCACCCCATTTCCTATGCTTGATTTTTGCCACAATGAAACTATGAAATCAGCCAGTTTACCACACCGAGAGAACAGGGACACATACGTATATTAGAAAACATATGGATCAGAATGTGTAAGTTTTAGTCGCTAACCTTAATACATTACTTATCCTAAAATAGAACCAATCATGAAAAACCTTCACTATATACAGATATACATCAAACTCAATGCCAAACACTTGCAGGATGGGAGCCCTAGATTTAATACTAAAGTCCACATCCTGAATTTGAGAGCCTGTGAAAAATGAAATGCAAGTCATTATCATCACTATTTTGGTAGAGCAGTTTTCCAAACCATTCCAACATAAAAGTAGTAAAATTACTTCCAAAAAAGGTATTTAAAACCCTAAGGTTAACAAATACAGTCCTTGTTAAATGGCAGGCTGGGCCCCTGCAGCAAAGTCAAGAAAATGAGTTGTGGGTACAGTGTGACAAGGAAGCTGGGATATGGGACACTGAGATGTGTACCCAGAACCAACTCCCAATTAATAGTAAATTGGTTTACCTCTATTATAGATTAATTGCAGGCACAACTTGAGCCTAGAAGAACTTATTATCTCAGGTACAATGCAATCTAAACATGGCAATTCTGCATCAAGGCTCTGCATGCCAACTACTTTGGGGATTACTTGAGAAATCCAAGCTGGTTTCTGTAGAATCACATTGCTCTGGAAAAGGGCAGCACAATCAATCCTCCAGAAACAAGAGTGACGCAGCACAATGCACACACCCAGGTGGGTCTGCTGGAGCTGGTCTGCATCCAGCAACACTGCTGTGAGTAGAAGTGGCACTGCTGGATCTGATTGACATTAGCAGTAAATATCTCTACCAAACTCCTCTCCACGTCTTCTAGCGCCTCAGTTATCCAGGGGTTGCTGCTTTCTGTTACCAGGGTATCCTAGGTCTTTATTCAAAAAATAAAAACAAAGGTAATAATGACTATATAGTCATTTCCCTCTGTGACTTTTGACCTTAAACAGGTGTTGCTGGAGGCAAGAGCGACAGGAGGAAGGAAAATCTCCCAGCACAGATAACTTGTCCATTGCATCTGTGGAAGCTGACAGCTATTGTGTGAGGTGTCCCACCTGGAAAGCAGGCTGGTGCTGCAGATCTTAGTGTCCCAGTCCTGTTAGGGGCCCCATGTGGAGATCAAGCTGCTTCCATTGTAACACAGGAAGCTGACTATTTTTTATTGAGCATTAAATCTACAAAGCTCAGCTTCAAATACAAGAAATGCTATATAGGCCACGAAAATGCATTCTGAGGTTAATCTGGTTTCTTGCATGAGCCTTTTGCCTACTGAAAACAGTGACAGGCAAACTGAAGAAACTTGCAGAAACTTGTGTTTTACAAATTTCAGTATAAAACCTATTAAAATTCTCAATATGTCTCATTTTACTTTTTACAAATTCAAAAACCTCCTCTCACAAGTGCTAATAATTAATAGGGTGCTTTGAACTTCACTGAAAGAAAAAACGTTGGGAGGCTTGAGGTAAGTAACTTTCCAAAGCTTTGATTATTCGTCAAAGAAAAAACTGTTTGAAATATGGCTAGAAAATGGTAAACCATTCAGGAATGGCAACTGGAACACCCAACACACTCCTGTTTCTTTCTTTTTCTGAAATTATATCTTCTGGCTGTATAAAGCCTTCATTAGTATTTCTCAGGTCTCCTTATATGGCAAATTATATAATAGAAATATGATCAAAGCTCCAAGTACCAAAAATATATCAGCAGCTCCTCTTCAACGAATTTTTCTAGTGGGGATTGTTTCCACTAGATAACTGAAAAAAGTTGGAAATTAGTTGAATATCAGCCTACTGGCAACAGTCTAATGATTATTATATTTTTCTGCAGCAACTAGAGTTAATTTCTATATATAACTCTGACGACTATTTCAACCTAAGCAGTAAAAACTGAAGTAGCTGTGGTCTTGTAAACTGCCTCAAATTTTCTAACAAACCTTTCTCTAATATCCTCTGGACTTCCAACTGCTTAGGCTGAAGTGTTCGATGCTTTCGGTAAGTTCTGGTAAATGTCTTTGTTGAACAAAACACATTTTAGACTTGTTGACAAATCCATCCTACAGTTCTTTATAAACAACTGCAAACAGCTCTTTCTGGTGTGTGAACATCTGCAAGGCTGTGCTCAGTCCCCACACAGTTTTCCACTGATGTTTGAAACCTCCTCCTGCTGATAGCAGGACATAGAGGGCAGATGCCTTTCAGCATGAAGACTGCAGTGTCTTTTCCCAAACACTGGAATTCAGCTATGTTTACAGGCTAGTAGTGTATGTTACAAAATAAGCTTTATTGTCTATATACACCTGAAAATTCAGACACAATTTAAGAAAGGACAAGTCGATTGAAGAAATGAAGTTTGCCTGGAGGATTAGAAGTACCACTGATGCATGGTGTTATTTTAAAGACCAGGATAAAATAATACTGTTGAAGTAATTAGCTGATTTCTCCTATTTTAAATTTCCTCATGACAAAGCTGGTGAATGAGAAGTTCCAGTTATCAAAAGACTTCCAGTTATTCAAAAGAAAAATCAAAAGGTATCTGTACACCAGGCCAGCTCAGCACTATCATATTAAAATCAATTAGAAAACACTGCAGAAATTACACAACTGCTTGACTGGCCCCTCCACATGGAGATGTCTAAAATAATGATCTTACCACTAAGTGTTTTAGGAACACTAATTACTGCCCAAACTTTGAGTGGGGCTTCAGCATCCAACAGTGGTTTGAAGCTTTCCTCCCTGAGGCCAGGTCACAGCCTGGCTGTGAATGCTTTGAGCATTCTAACCATTCCTAATACGAAATGTGAGTTAACATCACCCTGCAAGGTACCAATCATGACATGTAAATAAACATGAAAAACCACACATTCAGCTGGGAAACCTGTTTATTCTGATAACAAGGATCTTTGGTCTAAAGACATGTATTTATATCCTGTCCAGTACTGCGAGTAAATGCCTTTTCTTGCTTTCACTGTGATTTCAGTGATGATGACTCTATGAAGTATCAGAAATACTAATATCCACAAAATGACTAGCAACTGTGGAATAACACATATTAGAACTGTCAATCCAGACTAATATGCAGTTGCCTCAGATAGAAAACTATTACAGAACTCGGAGATAACCTGCACCCTTTTATCATTCAGGCCTCTGGAAGCAAGTCCTCGGAAGGCAATACAGATGCCTAGGAGAGAAACCTGGGGAGAATGAGGTAACTAGTGGAAATCTAAATGTTAAAATACTTTCATCTGGTTCATGGGTCAAAACATTTAGTCAGTACAGGCATCTTGCACTCACTGACCTACCCCTAAACCTTCCTTACTGTGGCTAATAATGGGCTCTTTGCTACAGAACTGGAAAAAAGACATTGACCTGGTTTTGAAGAAACTTAACTAAACTGTCTGTCTTGCTGTAACCTGTATCTTCCCAAGGTTTAAGACTCTAAGGTCAGCTCAGCAGAACAACTTGAAGTCAAACCAAGAAGCTCCTGAACGTAACCAACTAGACTTAATCCCTTTCGTTCTCCTGCAGACTTCATTTGTGAAGATTTCAGTTGCTTTTAATTTGGATTCCCAGCCCGAGACATGAAGGCTTCAGCCTGGAAACCCAAACAGGAAAGCATACAAATTCAGGGTTGGTTTACTGCAAAAAGCTGATTTGAGCAGTTTCAAGAAAGCAGCTAGGACTAAGGAGCCAACTGCAATGGGAAAATGATTGATTAATCCTAAACAGAGCAAGTTGATTTCAGCACTCTAACCAAACATCAGAACACAGAAACTATTTTAATGGATTAGACCACATGTCTGCCCAGTCCAGCAAGGAGAGCAGCAGAATGTGAAATCTGCAGCAGACAGGTATGAGATGATCTACCTGCCATATTAACTCTCAATTTCACTTGAAATAGAGATTGGCTTAAACCACGATGCAGAAAACAATGCTGAGCCAAACAATATAATAAAGGCTGATGGTAGCCCCTCTTCTGAAGTAGTTTGTGCAGTTATGTGTCTTAATCCCCCTCCTCAACCAAATGAAAAAAAAATTTTAAAAATTTGCAAAAACTACTACAGAAACAAAAATTTTCTACCTGAAAAAGGAATGAAATGTGAAAAGGTTTCTATATAGGGAAACAGTAAGAATAATTACCAGTGTCAAACAGATTAGCAGATTTACTTTCCTATAACAGAAGAATGAGATACTAATAGAACTGCAATGTAAAATTCTTACATTATAAAAAGGCTATTCATGAAGTATAATTAATATACAAAACCTCTTGACACAGTATATTTTCAAAGCTAAGAGTTTAGAGGGGTTGTAAGCATTTTAGATGTATATAATTCAGTATCAGGTACAATTAGGAAGAAACTTAATTTTTAGAATCTCTCTAAGTGCATATTATGTTTTCTCTGACATCCTTCCCTGACACTGACTCTTGTCAAACATGTTACTGAACTAAATCAGTAAGGAATGGTCCATAACAGCAGTCTGTGCTGCTATAAAGCATGGGTAAGTTACCTTCAATTTCTCTGCAACTCAGTTTTCTCATGCAAATAGCAATCAGCATTTCCAGATGGGAAGATAAGATTTAGTTATTACTTATGTTTTCTGATCCAGGACTGAGAACATGATGTTGCTATGAAAAAAACCCAACCAACAACCCAGCAAGTATAATACAGTCATACTGGCTAAGTTGATTTGTATGGTTTGAACCATGTTCAGTCTTTCTGCAATGGCTTTACTCTCCTTGCATTTGTGCAATGCAGGTTCCAGAGCTAGATTCCTGCATCTCCTAAAGACTGGTCTAGATCTGGCATGTGATGAAGACATACTAAGCAGCCAGGATGGACCAAGAACATCCCCCAATTATGTTATGTGTTCAACAAGAGTATCAGTGTCACCTGGCACAAGGGGACAAAAACAGTTCTTTTGGGGATGTGCCAAGGGAAGAACCTGTCTCTTGCCTGCGTCAGCTGACAGAACAAACCACCCACCTGTTTTGTCCCACAGCCTACTTTCCATGTCCTTCCTTAAAAATGGGCCAAGATCACAAGCTTGCTTTCCACTCTCTGAAAGTTTTGGGTCTTTTTCCTGTCTTTGTTGTTCATTTTTAATTCTTTATCTGGTTCCTCCAAAACAGGACCTGCAAATTAAACTTGCAGAATGTCCAGACAAGCATTGCAAAGCTTAAGCAGGCATGTATTGCGACATGTAACTAAACTTGATTTCAGCACAAGCTGAAACACAACGTGTATGAGAAAATCACCAGTGAGTTAGTTAGCTGCAATGGTGAGATGTGGAAAAACTTCTGGGTAAGGTTAAAAATCAAAAGCAAATACTCTAAGGCTGCAGATTTAAATAATAGAGCAGAGATCACAATATAATAAGTTAATATGGAAATAGTATGAAAGTTGTATGTTAAAGGTACTGACAAGGGCACAGGCACAGGGAGCTGAAGCAGGCAGGAAAGCTGTTGAAGTCAAACAGCCACAGGAGATTTGTTTCCCGACTCTTAGCTTAGGCAGAACTGATCAGCTGCATTTAGCAGTGTTGCACAACGCAGAGGATGAAAATAATCACCTGCCTCATGGACAAGTTTAATGTACAATGAACTTTACAGTGTTGTTTCAGGGGTTCATAAACAGAATGAACACAGGGAATTCAAGAACTGTATGGCAAATCCACATAGATGTAGACTCTGTAGTATTGCTTCTCAGAACACAACATTTCACATATTTATCACTTTTTTTTCACCTTAAGTGGCTCAAAAATCCAAAAGCAGTTCAATGGATAATGCATATTCATTTGGAGCCACTTCTGAGGCAGAAATGCAGAGGCACAGCAGCTAACACAGCAGGCTGGGAAAAAGCACTTCTGGTCCAGGAACCCAGATAATTTATGTATGGTGCTGTGGGATATGAAATATTCAGGAAAACTGTCATGTTTCATCCTCCAAATGTTAATATCTCTAATTTTCATAACATATTTTGGGGGATTTTGTTTTCATGTGGGTTGGGAAAGACATTAACTGTGTTTTGCTACAACAGGAAAGACCACTGTACCTAGAGGGTCCTTATCTTTGATGAGGAAACACAGAACTTCAGTTTCACAGACAAACTTATCTTCACATACACAGTTAAAGCTGTTGTTAATACATCCTGAATAGGAAGAATAACATTTGGCACCTTCCTTAAAGAAATCCTCAGTAACAGAGTAAGGGATGGGAGCTGTCAGGTGTGCGCTCACTGCCCCTCTGCAGCCTCCCGTGCAGGTCAAGCAGCACCTGCAGGTCAATCCCCAACCTATCAGCCTTGTGGTGCAGTCTCAGCTCCAGAGCTGTGTCTTCACGTATTGGTTTTTTCATTCTAATTAAAGCAGGTGATCGTTTCTTGTGAGGGAAGCTCCTCTGCACCGCCGGTTTGCTCTGCTCTTCGCCACCGCCACCTTTGCCCCTGCGCGGGAGGATGGAGCAGAGGGAGGGAGGATGGAGCACAGGGGAGGATGGAGCAGAGGGAAGAAGGATGGAGCACAGGGAAGAAGGATGGAGCAGAGGGGAGGATGGGGCAGAGGGAAGGAGGAT
>NW_008655558.1:0-25274 GCF_000695815.1 Acanthisitta chloris
TTTACACACTGTACACTGTTTTTTTATAACAAACATATGTGAAGTGTCTGGGATATGGAAGCTGATGCTAACAAATGCAGCTATCATGTTAATTTTTCAGTTGTAGGCCCTTATCTTCATCTATGAGGATAACATAAGTTCTCTGTAGACTTGGGTGATGTAGCTACACCAGAATGGCTTCTCTGGCAAAACAAATATCTATTTCACCATCTTTCAATAGCAAATGCCCAGAGTCATGTTTCTGTTTGTTCTCTACAGAAAACTGCTATAGTGCTGCAAGATTAATAGTTCAGTTACCAGGTTTTGTTTCACCACTGTACCACTTAGAACCATGGCTTGTGTGGCTCTTTAATACTCAGGATTCTTATGCACTGGACTCCCAGGGAAAGTAAATAGTACCTTCAGGTAAAATAAAGTCTGCAGCTCTGGAGTAGGTCCACTCAGTTTTGATTCTCAACAATGTCCCTACAGTCTGGTGAGAACAGGGCCAAGACAGCAATTGAGCACCAAGTTCTCTAAATATGTACAGTAACATGAAGCATAACTGTGTGAGCCTATGGAAAATAAACCACAGCCACAACAGTGGAACAATTTATAAGATATCATATTGAAAAAGGAAAAAATTTAGGGGAAAACTGTTTGCTATTTGCACAGCAGAGGGCCAGATCAGCAATACAGCTGTTCTGAAAGCATGTAATAGCTAATGATTCAAAGGCTGAAAAAGAGCCCAGCTTCACTAGTTGATGAAAAGAATGCACTGGTCTGCCTGACTCCTACCAAAAAACCCCAGACAAGACACTTAGATAAGCATACAAATTTTACAGAACTTTCTAGCACGAAACCCCAGACAAGACACTTAGATAAAATACAAATTTTACAGAACTTTCTAGCACTAAACTCCCTAACTATTGCAGATTACTTCTGTTCCTCAAATAAAAGAGTGGGTTTTTTTAAAATAATGTCTGGTTACATGGCAAAACTTTTTTTTTAAAAATAATGTCTGGTTACATGGCAAAACAACAGAAATTACCAAAGCAATGCAGGTTAGAAAGACCTTAAATGATTCAGGGGATCAGCTGATAGGTGATATGTGATGTGAAGCAACATGAAGTCAACATGCTCACAGTATTTCTTTGATTTTACAGCATGCACTAGAAACTGCACCTCCAGTGCGGGCTGTACTATGAAGAGCAGAGAGCACCAACAGAATTATGAGACAATGCAGAAGCAGCAAAGACAGCAACCCAAGTACAGAAAACTCTCAAGTTTGCATATTTTTCTTGCACAACACTAACAATGGTTAAAGAAACTCTAACCCAAACCCTAACCATAATCCAATACTACACCTAACATTAAACCCTAACACTAAGCCTAACCCTAACTCTAAGACTAAGCCTAAACCTAACCCAATCGTGAAATTAATCCTACCCATAATGGCTAAAACTAACCCTAACCCTTACCCTACCCTAATCCTGACTCCAACCCTAAACCTAACCCTAAACCTTACCCCAACCCTAAACCTAATGGCTAACCCTAACGCAACTATAATGCCAACTCAATCCTAACCTTATCCTACTCCTAACCCTAACTCTAACTCTAACCCTAACCTTAACCCAACCCTAACCCTGTCCTGAACCTAACTCTAACCCGACACATGCCCTAATGCTATTGACTCTAACCCAGCCCCAACTTCTAACCCTAGCCCTAATCTTAATCCCAGCTCCAACCCCTAACCTTAACCCTCACCCTAACCCTGATTAATATTTTGAAAATAACATATTTATACTTCTATGTGCCTTCTAAAATATATAATGTACAGAATACCTTTTAACCAATTTGGTAAACCTAGGTGCCCCAGTCTTTTTTACTGCTGTGAAGGTAATAAGACCAGTTATTAGAATCCCATTGTATGGATTCTTAGTGTTCTTGCCTTAGAAAAAGACAAAGACTCAACAGTTTCAAACAATTTTCCCTTTTCCATTAAAGTCCCCTGTAGTCTGAGGTAAAAGCAATGTAACAAAGCCTCTTTCTGATATTTACAGCTTTAAAAGAAAAAAGGCAAAACTTCAGAAAAGTTTACCAGAACATTAAACCAAATTGAGGTCATGTTTTATCTGTCACTTTTGTGATGTATTCTAGACAATTTTACATGTCATCAGACCAATTAGCCAAATGGAGATCTATCAGTGAACAAACTGAGCCAGAATGACTTCATTATTTAGCTGGTATAGCACCTTTTCAAACATTATCATCTGACTTTCATTTCTTTGATTCAAAGAGGGACTTCAAAGATGTTAGATTAACAGCAAAGAACCATAACTGATGAAAAAAAGTTCAGCTGAAGAAAAAAAGTTCCATTAAACAGAGGTGCAAATGAAAGCAGTGACTCTTTAGCAGATGTTTTGAGTGTAAACATTAGTCTTTGCATGTCAAAACATGCATGATGAAAACCTTTACAAAGTTCTCCCAGTGCTAATTATTATGAACTTTGGACTCCTGAAAAATTTGCTTATATTTTAAAACTGATCTACTTGTACATATATAAATGTGTGTTGCATGTATATATGTGTGTGTGTGTGTGTGTGTGTGTGTGTGTGTGTGTGTGTGTGTGTGTGTGTTTATCTTAAGACACTAAAACTACTAGTGCCTTACAATGTCCTGGTACAAGACCAGAGAGGAAGAGCAAAGTTGTATATCAGAAACCTTTTTACCTCTATGAGCTGGTTTTAGTCTATGTCCACCATTCATTATTAGGGGACTAGCTCTGAAAAACTATACTAATGATACCACTGATGAATGAGCAACTGCACATAGGGTACCAGCTATCTGAGCAAGGCAGCAGTGAGCCAAGATATACTGCTGAGCCCAAGACACTGGACAATTTTTAAGTACATAAGGCTTGGACTTGGATATGTGGATGACAAAACATTTTCAAAGGCTTTCCCTTCGGAGATCTAACTGCAACAGCCACATTTTCACTCTCAGAAATGAAAACACAATCACTACCAAGCAAAGTAACATCCCTTTGTACTATCAATGTAAGCACAGTACAGCTCAGAGTGAAACCCCACAACAACTAAGGTGGGCACATTCAAAACCCTCACATGTACCAAGAGAAGAACAAGAGGAGACCTCCCTTGGAACAAGTGGTGGGATGTGAGGTGGTCACTGTGCTGCCCTGGGAGGGTGAATTTTCTAAGTCTAGGCAGGTTAAACCTGCTCTTTATGAGAAGTTATACCTAAGAAAGTTCATGGTAGGCCTGCAACAGAGAAACACATACAGGAAAATAACTCTGATGCCATGTTTATAAAACCAAGTCCTGCCCTATTTTTATATTTGGAGTCTACAACTGTTAACACTATTACCAGAGGTTTTGTTACTCTTTATTCAACCCAGTATTCCTGCAATAACACAACAGCTATTTCCAATTCATTCCTCAGTAACAGATGGGTATGAGAACGCCTGCACTGAACACATGAATAACGAGCAAGGCACACTTTGGGATGAGAACTACACAACTGAGGCATCTGCTCTGTCCTCTGCTTCTTTGTGCATCTATGTCATTCCCTCTTTATCACTGTCCTTTCAAAGGTTTTTCTCTGGAGAGAATTACTTCTCTAGTTTTGATTGACTGCAAAACCACTGTTGAGCAACAAAAGTGTTGGCAATCTCTCTCCAAATTACAGTAAATAGTTTCTAAGATAAACTTTGCTGAGCTGGTTATGCCTAACAGCTCTGATGCTGAAATGTGTACTGGCCTTAAAGAGGAGGAGAGAATAATATTTGGCAGTAGGTAGTAAAATGAAGAGTCAAAGTTCATGAGAGTCCAGCCAGTGTAAGCTTGTGTGTTTTGAGAATGAAAAAACATGGAAAGTGAGAATGGAAATAAGCACCAGATAAATGTTAATATTTCATATTTGATTATTGGAGGACCTCGTTACCTGAAAAATATTGAGACTTCTGTCATGAAAACACCTTGGCTGAGTCTGAAAAATCCTGTTGCTGTATCTGTCACCACCTCTAGCTGATGAATATTTTTGATTGGATAAAACAACATATTAATTGTTTCCCTGGCAAAGGATGCCTCTCATCTAACTTATCTTCCCCACTTCACCACAATACCAGAGTTCCTACAACTCTGTGCTTCAGCCTCAATAGCAAGCTGGGAATCTGGCAGGAGCAGGGCAGTGCCTTTGTCTGGATATCCAGGGAACTCTCCCCTTACTGACACAGGAATTCTCTCTGCTGTGGTAAGATGACAATCCTACAGTGCTAACAGTGGAAGGCAAGACACAGAGGGTGGGGGAGAAAAAAAAAAGCCAAAAAAGTCATTGGGGAGCAAGGAGGGAAGACGTTTCAGCTAGCTACTCCAGTTTTAAAACACTGTCCTGTTTTTGCGGGATGTGCCGGTGCCGCCGGCAGGGGGCAGCAGCCGCGTTCGCCGCCCCTTCGGTCCCACCTGGCAAACCCGAAAGCAGATCGACATTGTTTTCCCGAAAATCCAGATGCAGTTCCGTTGTGGAGGTGCACATCCTGTAAATTCTCCCAAGATGCTGTCGTTGTAGCAGATGCAGAAAAAAAATCAAAGCGATGTGGAGATTTAGTGGCACGGGTTACTGCACTCGTCCCATCAGAGACTAAAATGTCCTTTTTCTATTTCTGCTCTCATTTGCATCTCTTTGAATACATCACTGCACTATGCACTACAGTGCAGCTGGAAAACCCCTGCTCTGCCAATGCTTCCTGGCTTTGTCTGTCACTGTTGCCACTGGCCCAGGCGTTTGTGCTCCTTTTTGTGGATTGAGCACCTAGAAAAACAGATGTGGAAATCCACAGGATATAAGTCTCCCTTCTGATACCAGATATAGATATAAATTCGGGGCTGAGCAGTGGGCACAAGTGACCTCCTTCAAGCTGTTCCTAAAACAACCTCCTTGTTGTGTGCACAGTTGCCTCCTTGCAGCCAGGGTCTGCAGCTGAACCATGATTGTGATAAAAGTCTAGTAAACACACAACAACTTCAAGGAAAGGCTTCAGTGCTATGAATAAGCTTTAAAAAGGAAATGGAAGTAAAGTGATAAGATAGAAGGAAACAATACAATGCAATTTGCTGAAGAAACGATACAGAGCACAGCACAGTTCACACTGCTGCTGAAGAGCTGGTATAATCATAGGCAGCAATAAGCAGTTTCTGCAAATTAATGGAAGAAAGGAAAAGAACCAGAAGTTTAATAAGTTTCTTTTAACATTTAGGGGAAAAAAGTTGTAACAGCAAAAGTGAATTCTGGTTAAAAAGACCTGTCCTATGAAGGGAGCAGCATTCTGGCATAAACTAAAGTCAGCAGAGAGATTTTGTCATTCTTACTTCCTGCAGAAGCTTATCAAAGAGGACAAACTGTGCAGGAAAGAATCTTAGACACCACAATTTGCTACACACATAATGGTGAAACCTTTCACAATGAGTGTCGTAGTTCCCATCAAATTTTGCATCCACTTTTTGGGTGCTAAAATTATACAAATAAAATATAATAACTCCATGATGCACTGCATATTGATATTTTGCCCTCTTTTGATGAACTACCAATGTAGTTTTATCAGGATTACAGGGTGCCAGTGACATTCTCCAGTTCATCTCAATGGGACCCAGACCTTGGCATAGTTCTGCAAATTAATGAATTAGTGGTCTCTAGCCCAATTTGTGCAACATGAGGCAATTCTCTTTCTTATTTCTTGCCTGAAAAGCTAACAGCATAATTACTGCACATACAAGTCAGCGTTTTTTCCACCCCCAGGTAGGCAACAGGTAATATATGCAGTCACTTTTCCCTGTGCCTATCCCTTTCTGGGAAAAATTAAGTGTCACCACTTCCTAAACTAGTTATATACTTTGCTTGATTATTTTAAGAGGTATAAAGAATTTAGGTATAATTCTAAAAGGGTGCATAAAAAAAAAGGAGAAATGTATCCTTACAAACATTGCAGAGAGATTACAGAGGTGCTAAGATAGCCTGCATACCTGTAAGTGGATCCCAGTGAACACACAGAGCATGACTCAGCTGCACACTCTGGCAGTGGGGAGGCAACTGCTCACAGGGCTGCCTTAGGAACAGCTGGAAGGAGGTCATTAGTCCCCTCTGCTCAGCCCTGAATTTATATCTATCTCTACAAGCTGGTCAGAAGCACAACTGAAACAGAAAAGAAGAATAACTCAAATTTCTTTATTAGTAATAAATCAATCTATTCTTCTATTCTAACCTACATAGACTAAAACATTATAATCATGGATGCCAACAATGCTATCAGCTGTCTACATATAGGTAATTATCATAGTATCTTTATGTGTCATAAAGGGCTGAGCATTCAAATATTTTATTAAAACCAATAAACAAATATATTAAAAATTCATGTAGGGGTCTTGAGCATAATTTGAATCCTGCTCTTTACAGCCTTTAATGTACATTCAGAAAATGCATGGGATGCAATACAGCCATGTCAATCTCGCTGCTAGAAAAGCTGATTACAGCCATGATTCTGCCATGATTCTTATTTATGTTGCATGACTACTGATACTTCTACCTCTGAGCTTTCTCTGGATGAATGTATTTCTAGACAAGGCAAGAGAGACCCTTTCCACATCATGTATACACTCAGTATTACCTTGCCCTCACGTCCCCATCACCTTCCTATTATACACTGCTTCATTTTTTGTTTGGTGGGGTGTTTTTTTTTCCTTTAAAAGTCCTGGAAAATAGTCTGGAAAGAGTTGAGAAGTCATCTGAAAAGGAATGAACAGTCATTTTGGTAAAAACACATGGCTTGTCTGCACTGTTAAACCACCTGGAGCTCCAAGGACAAAGAAGCTGTTCTGATGGTCAGCTTGTCAGCCCCTATCCGTCCTGTGAATAAATAGCACATTGGGAAACTATACCTTTGGCACTGGCTTAGCCTCTCTCTAAAGAAGAGACATAATAGAATATTGTAAAAACATCCTTTCCCAATCTCTCCTGAAATATTGTACACTCAAAATCTACTTGCTTTTCCTTTGTAAATCTCACTCTATTTCACAGGACTCACAAAAGCACACTGATTATGTCTTGAGTTTTTGGACTCTTTCTTTTCACCAGAGAATATTCTGTCTACAAGCAAGAGAATACAGGCTTGGCTACACAGAGAAGCTAGTATACAGGGAGCCAGAGGCTGTGTTTATAGTGCATTAGTCATTACAGCATTTCCTCACAGAAGCCAAATTTTCACTAAAGATACCTCTAGGACCTTACTTACTCCTCTTTGAGAATAGGCTGTACTCATCCAAGGGTTAAAGTGGACCAAAAGTCCAACTTACTGAACAGGACTTACTAGCAAGATTAAATTCAGTCTTCTTGAAATTGCCTATGTTGTTTTAATCATGGTTGTGCTCTAACATAACTTATCTTCAAAAATCGTTGTTGCTTACAGGGATAAATATTTGCACTGAGGAGAATTTTTTTTTTCTCAGCAGAGGTGGCAGGAAATATTTCTACCAGCGAATAAAGTGTTTCATTCTAGTTGAGCATTTTGCTGGGTGTATCAATGAATTCAACACAGAAACAGATCAAGTATCAAGTTTGCAGTAGAAATTCTCAGGGTGAGCCAGAAGGGGGACACTTAGCTGTTAGCCTGTATAGTCCTTTGGGATTCTACGGGATAAAATATGCTGCAGAATATGTAAGTTGTAGGGTATGTTCAGGCACAAATAGAGCTTATTGTTATTATTAACTTATATTTTCCAGGTAAATAAGGCAATAAAATTGCTCTGCCTCTCTATCCCTCAGTAATAAATAACATTTTTGACCACATTTGACAGAAGGACAATAGCCTCAAATACTTCTGTCTTCTAATTAAAATGGATGACAAGGTAGAGAGGTGCCCTTGGTGACAGAGCAGCTGCCATGTAAATTCAAACACATATATTCTTTAGAAAGTAATCTCACCCAGAAGACATTCACAGGAAACCAGGTATCCAAAGTTGTCCTGTTTGCAGAGCTCTTTGCTTCCCAAGGCCTCAGTGGGGATGGGTCTCTGACTGTACTATCTCCATGCTTTGGCTAGATGGTGATATACTTTTAAACATTATTCTAAAAATTTCATTCATCTCAGTTTCATAATACATGGCAAAAGATTTTAGAGCCCATGGTTTGGACAATACACCCCACATACACAAACATCATGCAGACAGATACCGAAGTTTTGATTCCCTTTTACAAACCACTTATTTTCTTTCTTAATTAGCAGACTGAACCAGAGCAAACTACAGATGTATTTCAGTGTTACCTAAAGAGTAGAAGAGGCAGTTTTCCAATACTAAAAAATGCCTCTTTTTAAAAAAAACAGCACAAATCTAATTCCAAAAGCAGCATGCACAGCTATGTCAGCAGTGGATGCCGACAATGAAAGAAAAAACCCAAAACAGCTGTACATTAATAGGCAAGATTTGCATTTATATAGCAGAATGCGAAAAAACTGCCACATCATACGCACCATGCCTGTCTTAGCAATATCCAGTGGAACAAAATAAAATAGGAAGGCAAGGACGCCTTTATCCAGTGCTGGTAAATACTGTAGAATATCCACAAGAGAGCAGCATATACTTGAATTTGAGAAAGAAATGACATGGACCTGCTCTTTTCCCATCCTTTCCCCTCTTACACTATTATTATTCCACTGAAAAAAGATAATGAAGGCAAACCTGCCCAGGCGGTTGGTACGACAGCAGTTCCTGAATGTTGGGGGAGATATCTCTCTCCAAGCTGATGAAGTGGAAGGTGGTCACAAGAAACACATGATAACTATTAAGACAGGATATATAAAAATTTCTAAAATACGTTTCACCATGAAGCTTCTAAGGACATATTCACTTATAGTAAAGGGATGCCTTTTTATTAATGAATCACAAATATATTATGGAACACTTAAATCCATTTTTAGGGATATGAATATGTGAAAATATTTTGAGGTGGAATAATTCAGTAATTTTTTCAAGAGCATTGAAAAAACTAAGTATGAGTAGGGAAAAATATTTTTTATCTTCAAATCATGGAAAAAGATATTTTTACCATTTTACTATGCTAGGAGTTTTACATTAGTAGCACACAAAAATATAATTATTTCTATAGGCTGTATTCCTAAAGGAAGAAGGATTTTAATCCTCTGGGACATCAGAGGGGGTTTTTCTGAAAATTCCAGAAAAAAAACACCAACCCACCACTTTTACAGATGTCTCTAGCTGTATGCTTTCCACACTTCCATAAATCCTGTAATGCAGGTGAGAACATTATCGGTCAGAACAGAAAGATTCATAACATCTCCAATGCCAAAGTGGAACTGTAGAAGTTCAGCTGTCACTCTGGAATAAAAGGGAACAGAATTGTCCATGTTAAAGCAGAAATACTTGCAGTACCATTGAGGAAGAAAAAAAAACCTTTTGGAGGACGTGCCTTTGTTAAGGTTAAAAAACCCAGTTAGATCCCACTCACTGAGTGGAGAAGTTTGTGGCTAACACAGACTCTGTTGAAGGGGCTGTGGTCAGGAGTAGGCTGAAATTCTTTAAATTTACACAAAAGCAGCCAAAATGTCTGACTGTTCCCATTAACATTTCCTGCTCATGCACTGCTGTGCTGAACGCTGGTTTTCACCACTATCGTGTTCTGTGGAAGACAGGCTTCATTCAACAGAGATTTAGAAAAATGCTGGGAGGCCAAAAGAACAGAAAAAGAATCAGGCAAATATTTAAATACCAGCAGTGCTTGGGGAAGTAGGAGATTTGTATAATTTTGAAAGTGATTTAGAAAACAGTTAGCTATCAAGGATGTCAATTAACATCAAATCAGTTGTAAAACATCTGCAGATAACATGCAGGCTCTTCCTTCACTTCAGTGCATTTGGAAATCACAGTATTTATCATTATTTGGGCACGATACTTGCACTCCTCTCCCTCCTTCCTTGCATCTGTGGAAACAAGCCTTCTGTTATTTATGGCTTTCAGCTTCTCTCTTTGACATTAATTTTCAGAATAATAAAAAGAACTACTAAGGGACAATGACACAGGAAACAAAACAGGAATTTCTGGGGTTTTTTTCCCCCAAAAAACCAGAGAAATTGTGCTACAAGAGGTGGGTCATCAATAAAGAAGAAGCCATCTAGACTGCTCTAGCTGTTGGACTAGCTTTTTGTCTTTCTGAGGCTAAGTCTCAGAGCCTCAGAGACAACCCCATCAAAGAAATTTGTGGCAAGATTGATACTCGAGTAGAAAGTCTGTCACATATAATCTTTTTAAAGAAACCAATCATGCAAGCAACTGCAATTTGCATCTTCCAGACTAAAGATGGCATTTAACAGTGCCAGAGCAGCCTTATAAATGGACAAATAAATACTGTTATGTATGATATCGTTTTCTTGCTACATGCTAAACATTTTGGACTTCAGACTTCACTAAATGCCCATTCTGCATCAGTCCAGGATCACTAATGTGACCCAGAAGATTCATGTTAGTCCTCAGCTCAGTGGGTGATTAAGCCATGTGAGCCTACTCAAGATAAATAACAGGAAAAACCTCAATATTTACCAATGAGGCCTTTGGATACAACTCCATCAGAAATTGAGATTTTTTTTCTTGTAATTGCAGGCTATTTAAAACAACAATGATAAAAATGTAGCAATGATTCATGTAGTGTCTCCCCATTCTTTAAATCAATTTGAAGATGCACAGTTCAGGTGTTTTTCATGTGCAAAGCAATATGATTCCAGGCAGGTTTTTTTCCCATGTTTTATCAGCATCATTTAGATGTCCCTTTGTGCTAGAATGATTTATCTGCAAATGTAACCTACTGCTCTTAGAGATGTTGTGGTTGGTGAGGGTCTCTGCTCTTCATAATCCTTCTTTGTACTGAAAAAAAAGAGCTCCATTACAAATTCTAAGGAACTTTATGTTATGGGTTATCATGGCTTTGCAGTCATTAGTAGTTTATGTCACTACACTATTATTTGTTACGGGCTGCAAACATTTGCAAAAGACATGAGTGCGAGAGAACTTTGTTACTTGAGAGATATATTAGGCTGGTAGGTTAACACTCATTTCAGAACAATCTATGAACTAGCCAGAGTATTGTAGTATAGTTGTGTGTGTTTGACACTTATGAAATTGCATTTTAGGTAATGATACACTTCCCACCTGTCTAATATCTATTTTCCAATCAATTCCAATCTGCTTCCCAGGACAGTAAAAAAGTTTATTTCTGCTTAACAGATACCTTTCTGGTTAATGACTTCTTCTTTCCTTTGTTGCACATAATAGACTGAAAACACATTAGTAGCCATAATTTAACTACAGCTGTAATCAAGTTTATGTTTTCTTTCAAAAAGTTCTCCACTACTCACAGATTGCTAGCATAGTGCATTAAAAAATATTGTGATACTATATGGGGGAAAAAAATAACAACCAGAATTAATTACATTAATTATCTAGAGGGAAAGTCATATGAGGAGCAGCTGAGGTCTCTTGGTTTGTTCAGCCTATAGGAAAGGAGACTGAGGGGAGACCTCAGCACAGTATACCACTTCTTCATGAGGGGCTGTTGAGGGTCAGGCACTCTCTGGTGACCAGTGATAGGACCTGAGGGAGTGGCATGAAGCTGTGTCAGAGAATGCTTAGGTTGGATGTTAGGAAAAGGTTCTTCATCCAGAGGGTATTTCAACACTGGAACAGCTCCCCAGGAAAGTGGTTAGAGCTCAAATCCTGCCAGAGTTCAAGAAGAGTTTGGACAATGCTCTCAGGCACATGGTGTGATTCTTGGGGCTGTCTTGTGCAGGGCCAGGAGTTGGACTTGATGATCCTTGTGGGTCCCTTTCAACTCAGGATATTCTATAATGATTCTATGGTGATTCTATTACTCATAAACAGAAAGTTTTTATGACTGCATTTTATATCTTATTAGTTTCAACTTAACATAGGATTCAAATAATAGAAATATCACTACTTTATACAAAACAAAGATATTGCATCAATTGCATCTCAGCTGAGCCATTTATTCTTGTGGAATTTTTGAAAGATAAGAATTTAAGGACCCTACTTTTGCTCCTTCTATGGCATTTTTTCCCAGAGGAGATGAAAACAAAATATGTCACATTGTGTAACAGAGCATGGTATATTCCCAGGTTTGGACAGAAATTACATTGCATATTTTAGTTTTTGTTCATGCATCATTTCCTTTATTTTGAGAAACTTGGTCCTTTCCCTTGGTACAGCATAGTTATGTTATATGAACGGTAAAAGTAAACCAGTTGTCATTCAAATATGCTTGCTCTCTTACAAAGTGGGGACCTTATCACTCTGTCAGGTATTTTTACTTCTGAAAGTTAAGGTCCTGGGGACTCTGCCAGAAGGCAGATGCTGGCAGACAGCGTATCCTTTCAGTCATGGGGGTGTTGTCCTTCACTTCCTGAAAGAAAAAATCTTTTGAATAGCTGTACAACAAACTCTTTTAACTTGCCTTTTCTACTGAACAAGGTAGCAACCCTGTAAGAGGCCAACAGTTCCTTTGGGATACATTCTGATCCCATCCTCCCAAGGCTGTTCATGATCTTATGACCATCATCTACTTTGACTTTTGGTTTTCTTCTTTATGAGGGATAGCAACAGAATTATGCTAGGTTCTTACTTCATCCCTTTGACAGAGCAAAGTATTCTCCCATTTGATCTAATACACTACTAATTTATGTGTTTTCTTACCTCCCATGCCACATTCCTGATCCATATATCTAACTTTTAATCCTAGCCAAAGGCAAACAATGGTAACTGTCAGAAACTGGATTAGCAACAGAGCTCTGAGCTTAGTTTGTAAGGAGATGCTGCTAACTGATCTTCACAGTTTCCATGCCCTATTTAGTTTTTTGGGTGTGGGACATGAAAACAAGAACAGATGTGTGATCAAGACTGGAACTGGAAGGGACGAGGTAGCACAAAAATCATGGTGGTACCTGCAAAAAAATTCTACAAAGTGACTGATTGTAAAATATTTTAAAATATAAGAAAATCATCTTTTACCTTTTTTGGTCAAATTTTTATCTTTTTTTCAATCTTACATGTCTGTTAGGATCCTGGGGGTGGAGGACTACACCAAGACACATCAGGGACTACTGCAAGACATGGAAACACACAACTATCTTTGAAGTTCCAACTAGTTCCTTTATCAGGGATTTTCTTTATCATCATGGTGTTATATTTAAGGAAAGGAAAAGAATTTCACACCAAATGACTTGTAGCTGGAATTATTTCCACTTGCAAAAAATGTGCATTTTTTAAGTGGATCTCTCTGATTTTCCCATTACATCTATTTGAGCAGAACTCCTGTCCTTTGCAACTAGACTTCTTGTTAGTGTGGCAAGTAGCCTGAGAGCAATTTCTGTCTCTTTCCCACTATCTGCTCTCACCTCACTGATTTCTGCTTAAGGCAATAGAACTATCTCTGCTGTTAAAGACAGATGCTCAAATAATCAAATTCCTGACCAGTTATACAAACTAATTTCATAAGCAATCATAATTTCCACCTCCTTTTGCAGAAACAAGAGGAAAAGCTTATTTTCAAAATGAAAACAGAATTGCCTAGCCATGTGCACTTTCACTTTTCAAAAGTAATTATTAAACTGCTTAACTCTGGCAATTTAAAACCTCCTGCTGTGAGAAGCAGGTATAGAAAAAAGCATAATGAGAAAGACAATTCTATTCTCAGTTTCTAAAAGGGCAGGCTTGAAGCAAGATTTGACTACAAAAGGCTGCATTTCTGTCTGATTCTAGCTGTGAGGCTGCACTTCCCTGATGCTGATTTGCCTACCACTGGTACAACATGTATTCTCCAGAGGTGCCAATGGTGAGGGTCCAAGTTCTTGAGAGGAATAGCACATAAGCCCAGAAGAAAACCCTTTGCCTCCTCCTCACTAGTTGCTTGATGAGAGAAATCCCAACTAAACAGCCAAAAAATCTTTCCAGTTTTCAAGGTGTGGCCTCACAGCACCGAGTACAGGGGCAGAATCACCTTCCTGGTCCTGTTGATCACGCTGTTCCTGATCCAGACCAGGATGCCATTGGCCTTCTTGGCCACCTGAGCACACTGCTGGCTCATGTTCAGCTTTCTGTCTATCCAAACTCCCAGGTCCCTTTCTGCCTGGCTGCTCTCCAGCCACCTATGACCAAAGCGCAGGACATGGCACTTGGCCTTGTTAAACCTCATCCTGTTGGAATCAGCCCATCTCTCCAACCTGTCCAGGTCCCTCTGCAGAGCCCTCCTGCCTTCCAGCAGATCGACACTCCCCCCCAGCTTTGTGTCATCTGCAAACTTGCTGATGGTGCAATCAATCCCCTCATCCAAATCATCAATAAAGATATCAAAGAGAACTGGGCCCAACACTGACCCCTGGGGAACACCACTAGTGATCGGCCACCAACTGGATGTGGCACCATTCACCACCACTCTCTGTGCCCATCCATCCATCCAGTTCTCTCATCAACCAGGCAGAGAGTGCCCCTGTCCAAGCCATGTCCAGTTCTTCCAGGAGTATGCTATGAGAGACGGTGTCAAAGGTTTTGCTGAAGTCCAGGTAGACTATATCCACAGCCTTCCCCTCATCCACCAGGTGGGTCACCTGATTATAAAAGGAGATCAGGTTGGTCAGACAGGACCTGCCCTTCCTAATCCCATGCTGGCTGGGTCTGATCCCTTGTCCATCCTGTAGGTGCTGTGTGATTATACTTAGGATGATCTGCTCCAAGCAGTAGGACAAGAGGGCACAGACTCAAGCTCTGCCAGGGGAGGTTTAGGAAGGATATTAGGAAGAGATTTTTTATGGAAAGAGTAATCAGACATTGAAATGGGCTGCCCGGGGAGGTGGTGGATTCACCATCCCTGGAGGTTTTCAAGATGAGACTTAATGTGGCAATTAGTGCCATGGTCTAGTAACCACGGTAGGGTGGGACTTGATGATCTTTGAGGTCTTTTCCAACCCTATTGATTCTATGATTCTATGATTCTGTGAGTGGTTCCTGCAATCTTGAAACAAAATAAGTTTGTATATCAGAACATTCTTTTCTTGTTTTTATAACCCCATTGCAAAAACAAAATTCTCATAAATAATACAGATGAAAAGTTAGTAAATAGGCCATCAGCCTCTCTCATATGGTAGAATTATCATCTGTCCACAGCAAAAGAGAACATTGTTCAATTACAACATGCTCCAAGAGTTCATAGGCACTTACTTCACAAGCACCCAAATGCAGCAGCATATTATCTCTTCTTAAGGGTAGAAGACGTGTAACAAAGACTAAATGTCTTGCCTTGGGAGACAGAAGATTGTCCATAAGTAATAAGAAAAGACTCCAGCTTTCCGACTGTCTCCGAAATTTTTTTTCATAAGGCCATTTCCCCCTCTTCATGTTGCATTCTTTTTTAGCAAGTCTAATTACCATCCTTTGGCAAACATTATATTAAGCCAACTTAAAATCAAATTAGATTGGACCTAATATTTTTCTTACTTCTTTTTCAAAGCTAAAAATGAAATTAGTAAGATATAAAAACTGAAAATACAGGACAGAATGAACAGCATGAGTTTTTAGACCTCAGAAGAGAAAGAACATAAAATATTGAAGAACTGCTTCATTTTATTTTACCATATAATTTTTGCTAAGAATATTTTGTCAGATTTACCTTTCAAACAGGATGCTTAACATGCTTGCAATATTCCCTGCTGATTTAGACAGGACAGTGAAACATACAGCCAAAGGACCTATCTAAAGTCCGTATTTTGGCTCATACATTGGCCAGTTTCTGCTCAAAGGTTCTTTGTGAATAATAAATCAAGTGAATAGTATAATAAAAAAGAGCCTTCCTTTGGAAGCATTTGGATACTATAGTTTATTTCAGAGAAAAATTAGTTTTCCCTTTGTGAACCTGGTAAAATAGAGAAAAAATAGTTAATATTTCTCCCTATCCCCACATATTTCAAGGATATTTGTTTTAATTTTCATATTTAATCACTGCAAACATTTTATGAAAAACAGCTTCTTATTTTACAGGAACCATTTTGAAGATAGACAAAGCAGAACATTCTGCTGTAAACAAAATGGCAGTGATTATAAAGAACTGGTTTTAAAATTGTTGTTGAAGTGGTGTTAAAGGAATAGCAGTGATCTTCCAGATATTTTATTTAGAAAACACCACTCTATATTATCAACAGAGTATAAATATACCTAATATACAGTGGGGTGGCAGGAAGATGGTAAAAAGCAGTACTGATGTTACGATCAAGGTTGGAAGGAGAAGCTAAAATGACAAGAAACATGGAAAAGCTCACCAAAATGTAACTGAAAACCTTGATTGCTTCTAATATAAAATTTAAAAGAGTGCGTACTATCATACTGGACACGAGGAATACCAAGGGCATTAGTTAATGTTATGTTGCCATGGTAAAAAGAGTTTGTTGCTGAAGTTGCCATCTGTATTAGTGAAGCATCACATTGATTTCTATAGGTAGCTATTAAAAAAAATCAAAATGGTCACAAAACTGATTTATAACTGATGTTCTATAATATATTCAAAATGATCAGATGAAATGCAGCCCTACAAAAAGAGTGAGTATCCAAACTGTAGTAAAATCAGTTAGCTGCCTGCCTGCCTAGCTGCATGACAGAGCTGGGAAATCACCTATAAATACCCAGCACATCTGGCCGAGCCACCAAACACATTCATTTCTTGGAAAGACATTGTAGATGGGAAATGTAATTCATCAATGCTGCCTGTTTCTTTGGAAAAGAAACAGGAATCCAGGCTGACAGGAAGCAGGGAAAGCGGACAAGGGGACAAGCCCTGGAGACCTTCATGAGAAGCTAAGCAACTGGACAGCTAGAATTGTGTTTTCTGCTTCCCTTTTTGTAACCTTCTCTTTCCCAAACTTAAAATTTCTAATCTTAGACCTGTTGACCTACAAAACTAATTTTTGCTTTGCAATTAGACCTACCTGGTGTTTGAGGCAGTGGGCATAAGTCTGAAACCTGCAAACTTGCAGCATTTCATACAGACAAAGTGTTTTGAAGCCATTGGGGAAGGAATCTGGACTCCGCAGAATGTTTCCTTCCTAATTGTGAAAAAACAGCTAAGGGACCTGGCATGATGATTAGGAACAAGTGCACTTCAGCAAGCATAAAACAACCCCTCCCCCTGCCATGATCAGAGAGCTGAGACAAATCCCACTGCTCTCAGAAAATCTTGAGCCATCACAGCAACAGGGGCAGACAAGACACTAATGAGTGGCATAGAGAAGGGAGGGTGGCAGCTCCTTATTAACAGAAGAGGGGGAGATAGTCATCAAAAGGAAAACGTAACAAAATTCAAATCTGAAAAAGATTTTTATTTTTTTCAGTGTGTTGTTAAGAAGACCTGTAGTTTGGACACCACCATGTCACTGATTTTTGGTATTAAAGGTGAAGAGGGTAGACTTAGAGTAATCATGGCAGATCGCTTTATAGCCATGACAATAAGTTAATGGCAGGAAAAGAAAAATGGAAATGTTATGCAGTGTCCAGCTTCATGGTTTCATCTATTTTTTCTGGTATGAATTGCAGTTACATGTTTAGGGAGGGCAGTTTATCCTGTTTCTGGTGAAAAATCTGTACAAATTCATTTGTCAATTACTTCTCAAGTTTGCTGCTATTTCCACTAATGTTGGATATAGCATAAACCTGGTATTTCAGAACTTTCTGTCATCTCAAGGAAATTATGCACCGTCAGTCCTCTGAAGAAACACATCCTAGGATTTGTTCCCTCAAAAACTGTTGTAGGGGTGCAATATGAGAGTTACAGAAATAATTAGAATTATATAAATATGAATCTTTCTGTTATTTAATTGCTTTGCTTGATTTTTTTTGCTGCTGAATTACACTGTTCAACATATATGAAAACTTCATGTAAAGCTTCACTGACTGTTATGAAATAGGTTGCTTTTTGTTTTCCATGTGTATTTAAACTAAGACCACAGTCCTGCAAAATACCTTAAAAATATGTTCTCTAGTTTGTCACTCATGAATACAACTATCTTACTAAAAGATTAAAATAAAAGGATTAGCCTTCACATATCATCCATACTATTTACAAATAATAAACTTAGCAACAGAATCGGTAAATAACATACATTAACAATCATAGCATTAAAAAAAACCCAAACACTATATTTTAATTTTCAATAGTAATAGCTTAAAAAGATGAGAATTCTAATATGGAATATGGGTTTCTTACTAATGCAGCATAAAAGTTTAATACAAAGTCAAAAGTGTCAGGCTTCTTGATATATATTTAAATTCTTCTTACAAAGGAGTTCAATTTTAGTAGTCAGTAGTAGCCACACTTAAAAGGTTTGTCCAAATTAACTTTGGTTATATAAATAATCTCAGATTTGATATTATTGCTGTTATTCTACTGAAAATGTAAATAGGTGACTTTAAATTAAGGAAGAGCTGTCATAATTCAAGTATAAGAGAATGAAAAGGGAAATAAAGGACTGTGCCTCAAAATTTTCACCATTATTTGTATTTACAGGAACAATGCTATTGAAGAATATACTTGTCCAATCTTTACAAGATAAAATTACTTTCAAGGCAGTGTCTGACAACTTCTGAAGGACTCTTAATGCAATATTTTTTTAAAGGCAGAACGTAATGGAAAGTAAGATATTTAAGATACAGAAATAGGTTTCTCAATCAGGGACCCTAACCAGTCCTCAATCATTATGAGATGAAAATAGGAACGGAAGCTACAAGCATGTAATGAGCCCAGAGAGCATTGCCACAGATGCTTTGAAAAAATATATAGAAAAAAACCCTTATAAGATAACAATAAAAATGGGAAGCATATTTTGTTTACCTTCATTTATGGCTCCTAGGTTCTTGAAAACAGGTGGTGGAATAGACATTGAGTTGCATTTTATGTGAAGGCTGACAAATTTTTTGGTCTTTACACCTGTTGTAATACGTTGTTCTGAAAGCACAGAAATTAATTAAACACCATGTACGTGGAATAAGAACTTATATTAATAATGGCATTTTGTTTAACTCATACTGATTACTTGACATAAGAAAACAGAATTCTGCAAAGAAACAAGTATTCTTAGAATCATGGAATCATAGAATTTCAGGGGTTGGAATGGACCTTACAGATCGTTTAGTCCCAACCCTTGCTCCAACAGCTCCATGTGCTTCTTATGCTGAGGACACCAGAACTGCACACACTATTCCAGGTAGGGTCTCACGAGAGCAGAGTAGAGGGGGAGAATCACCTCTTTTGACCTGCTGCCACACTCCTTTTCATGGAGCCCAAGATTCGATTGGCTTTCTGGGCTGCTAATGCACACTGCCAGCTCATGGTGAGCTTCTCATCCGCTGTCACTCCCAAGTCTTTCTCCTCACTGCTGGTTTCAACCCCCACCCAACCTGTAGGTTTGCCTGGGATGGCCATGGCCCATATGTAGGATCTTGCACTTCATTTTGTTAAACTTCATGAGGTTTGCATTGTTCCACCTCTCAAGCCTGTCAAGGTCCCTCTGGATGGCACATCCCTTCCCTCCAGCTGTGACTGCCCCATATTAGTATTAATATAATCTGTGTGAGAACTCGTATTCCTGGTTCTTCAGAGGCAAAAATACATACAAAGGATGAAAGCAGCAAGTCCATGAAAATACTAAAATACAGGAAGATTTGCTGAATAATGTTCCATTACACAGGACAGAAAAAAAAATATTTCCTTCATGACACTTACCCAGTGAATTAAATTACTTCCAGTAAAGGAGTAATACACTTACACAATAAACAGTCCTGGACAATGCCAAACAAAAAGACTCATGAAATAAATGAAGAAAAGGTACTTGGTGCACAAGAGCATCCTAAAGACTAAAAGAAGAAGGGAAAGATACTTCTAGACAGACACTTCTAGAAGACTGCTAGGAAAGATGGTGAAAGTCTGGAATTCAGATAAAATTATATGAAAACTTGTCTCAAAGGGAGAAAAGAATCTTTGCTCAGGAGTTAGCAGGGGTCATTGAAAGAGCTTTAAACTAGATTTGAAGGGAGAAAGGGATAAAAAAAGGCTCACTAGAGATGAGCCTGGGGGCAGCAAGCCAATGTTTGAGGGACAGCATGATAGTGAGGTCCTTTTTCCCTTGTTCTTAAAAAAGATATGTGATGCGAAAAGGCTATTACTGGTTAAAAGGCATTAATTTTCTATTGAAGTCAAAACATACAGATAGATTCAGCTGAGGAAAGTTAAGGACAAATTAGTACCCTCCTCATTACTTTGCTTGATGATGCAAAACTCGGACTGTTAAATAAAAAGTTTGAAATTTAAAATAAGTGTACCTATTGACACTAAAGCTTTATCTGTAAGGATAAAGTAAGCAGGAAAATAAAAATTGCAATTATATCCCATGCTTGTACATGAAATATCTTGTATTACTTTTCTAAAGTTATAAGAGCTATTATTAGAAATGCAGCTCTTTGTGGGTGAGTGCAGCAGATGGTGCATAGGAGTGAGTGGTGAGCAATTTACAGTAAACAAATTCTTTATCTCTGACGGGTCATGGGGAGAATTAACATGGTCCCCGATTCAATCAGGGAGCTGTCTGGAAAACAGTGGCATTCAAATGTGCCACCATATCATCTGAGGAACAGAGCTCTGGCAGCACACAGAGGTGCTGGAACAACACGTGATGGCCAGTAACAAATGGACCTCTGCACTCTGAGGGGTCACCAAGAGGCAAGCAAAACAAAGGAGGCAGCATTGAGGCATTCCAGAAGAAAAGGCACTGCAGGCAAGTATTGGCAATCCACACACAAGCTAAAACGGAGACAGACAGGGCAATGTGAACAGGGCCAGCAGCTGGAAATATCTGTGGGCTTTGAACTGACAAGAAGGAAAGGGGGGATTATTCTGGGACATCAACTCCAGTGACTGAAAGCCCAACTTCTTCCCTGGGTTATTTTGTGCATTAGATGAGACCATCTTCTTGGAGCTCAGGCTTTAGGAGCAGAGGGATGTCTCAGGGACATGTCCCTCTGGACGTCCCCACTGGGATCCCGCCTGCCCCAGGGGCCAGGGTTGCATGTCCTGAAGAGGAGGAATTCCCAATGTTTTGGGGTGAGACGGAGATGGCTTGGATGCTGGACATATCTCTCAAAGGTTGTACTACTTCCAAGCCCCAGAGCCAGCAGAGGAACTGAGAAGGGGAGAGAGCCCTGAGCCCAGGTGGGCAGCAACCTGGCAGTGATGGTTCCAAGACAAGGAGCTCTGCCAGGAGAAGTGTGCAGTACCTGGATCTTGCAGTCCACCTTCCATGTGTCCAGATGGTAGGTGATTTGCGAAGCCTCCCCACACAGAGCCACCTTGTAGGTGGGGCCTCCCTCCACCTGGCACAGTGCTGTGGCACAAGTGGCAGTGTTTCTGATGCCCAGGAAGCTGAACTCAACCTTCTGTTGCTCTCCGGGCTGCAGCACACCAGACATCAGCACAACACGGAAAGCCTGGAGGTAGGGGAGGAGAGGTTGAGATGTTGAGTGTGGGAATGGATGCAGAAAAGCAGCCATGGCTTGGACCAAGAAGCAGCTGTAGCTGGGGGGGGCCTATTCCTCAAATACAGCCAGAATCATCCTAATCTCATCCTGCATCCATGCCGCTGACCAGTGGAGGGACCATGGGGAAAAATCTTCTCCCATAATCACTGATTAGTATGTTCATTAATAAGCTACATTAAAGTAAACTGGGAGCAGCAAGAAATTCTCTCCACTACAGAATATGCCTTTAAAAACACTCTTTACTGCCTTCAGAAAAACAGGAGACTTGGAGGTGAGAGCTCCTGGAGCAGGGGGAGGACTCCAGCCCAGCTCATCTGACTCCTTGAGAGCTCCTGGAGCAGGGGGAGGACTGCAGCCCAGCTCATCTGGCTCCTGAGGCTTTTCCCCCTCCCTCTCATTTATATGCTGCTCTCTCAAGGTGCTACAGCAAAAACTTCTGCAAAAATTGCCTACTGCCACCCAGTGAGGTACAAGATAGAAGCCTCATTTGACATTGTAAAGAAAACGAGCCAAAAATATCCCAAACTCAGTGTAGGTCTGTAGGATCTGAGTGGGCTTTTCTGAGGAGTATGATCATATTTCTCCCCTCCCCTGTGTCCAGCTACTGGCCCTGCTGCCCAGCCCACTCTCAGGGCACAAGGGCAGCAAAAACAGAGGTGGGCATGAGCATGGCTTTTCAGTGGCAAGCCGGGGCAGGTAATGCAAGTGTTAGCTGCACAAGAACATCTACCTTTGCTTCCTGAGAGTCTTCTGCACGTGCTGGCTGTTGGGCAGGATCCTGCACTGCCACCAGGGCTTTGGTTGGCTCCTCCACACCTCCAGCCTGGGGCTGTTTCTGAGACTCTGAGCGCTCCAATGAGCCTCTCCTCACTTTTAGTGGAGAGGGTTTGTAGTGCAGTGGGAAATGGGTGCACCTGGAAAACAAAACAATGATCATGGATGGACCTGCAGTGGGAGAGAGGGAGGCCTGCACAAGCAGCTCCTTGTCAGCACGTGACCCCTGGGTGGGTGCTGGGCTGGTGAGTTCAGAAATAGTGTGATCCAGCCTCTCCAAAAACAGACTGGAGCAGCTCCATGCTTGGGGCAGCCCAGGGATGATGCTGGCATGGCGCGGTGCAGGCAGCTGGCAACTGCTAGCAAGAAGAAGTTACAGAGGACAGAGAAGAACAGTTTGTGGAGAGACAAAAAGCACAGCGGGAAAGGAAAACACAGAAAAACCCTGCAAGAAGTGAGACAGGCACAAAGGGCAGATCTAGCCAGTGAGGAGCCAGCACAGCCCCCCCAGCACCCGCCCGAAAGCACCCACCGACAGCGACCCTGCCTCATCCCCCAGAGGGCCAATGCCAGAACTTTCCAGCTTTATCTGGAACAAGGACTGATTCTGGGACTGCCCAACAGAAAGGCACCACCACATCCCTCCATCTTCAAACCCTACCAGCAGGAGGGCCTGTGGCTGCTCACCTGGACATCTGCAGTGAGGGACTGCTGGTCCACAGTGCAGATTAGGAAGGGCTGCTCCAAGTCCAGCACAATGCTGAGTGGCAGGGGGCAGGTGTTTTTCAAAGACAGAGGTTTGTACTCCAGAGTCAGAACATCACTGGGTTGCTACAGAAACAGTAGACAAAGAAAAACAACCTCAAGTGGCCACAGACCTCCTTCCTCTTCCAACGCATTTGTGCATTTCATGTTTTGCAAAGCCAGAAATGCACACGTCTCTCTTTACTATTTGTTTCTACCCTATCTCTCTTCCAGGGGACATCGCTGTGCCCTGGAGGATACTCAAAAATCTCCCTTGATACTGAGCACAGAAACTGGTATTTCTCTAGAAGGGGCCGTGATCCCCCTTGACAGAGCAGCTGTAGCCACAGTTTTACTTCTGGGAAGTTCACAAACCAATCTCATCTCTAACAGCATCTTCACTTTACAAAGTGCCTCAGGAAGGCTGAGGAGGGGCTTTAACACAAGCACACACCCACCACAGGCTCTCAGCCATCACCCGCACTGTTAAAGGCCAGGATGCAATACAGAGACTTACCTTCTCCACATGGAAAGTGATTTTTTCTAGTGATATTTGCACAGTGGGAGAAGGGAAATTGCAGGGGACCTCTGCTTTCATTATCTGTCTCCTTCTGGTCTCTGTCCCCACAACAGCGTGACACAGCAGCTCCTGCATGCAAGAGTCACTTGTCACCCAGTGGGTGCTGGCAGGGCATCCAGCAAACGCCCCATAGTGGCTCACTGCCCACCCACGGGCCCCGTTCCTGCCACAGTCCCTGCTCTCCTCTACAGCCCCTTACATTTCTGGGCTGCAGCCTATTTGCTCTGCACCCCAATGTCTGTAACGCTGCACCCCAACAGACACAAAGGGCACTCGGGAGTCACGAGCTGCCTACAGTAGTAATAATCCCTGCCCCAAATGACTATGGTTTGGGTTTGTGTCACTGCCAAGCATAATGCTTACAGAAAGCTGTAGGAACTGATTAAAATAACCAAAACAAACTAAACTAAAACAAAACAAAAAACCCCCATACATTAAGGGAAGCAGGTGATGCAAGGTCCAGTGCTCGGAAATCCTCCTCTGGAAGCTGAGGGGAAAGAATCCATGCAAAAACCCCCAAATAACCAGCCTGCCTTCAGATAAGGAGGGGATCACTTGCTCCTAGGATGTCCTGTGCCCTCCTAGGGCTGTTTTTTGTAGGGAACGGCGGGCGGGAGATCAATAAAACCCAAATAACCAGCCTGCCTTCAGGTAAGGAGGGGATCACAGCTTCTCTGCAGAGTTACATTTCCCCTAGAAAGAAGGGTCCATGGAGGAGAACACCCTGTGGCCCTGATGAAATCACCCACTCTGAGCTGCCTTCCAAGGGTGCTGCAAGACCTGACTGCCCTTGGGACACCAGGGCTGTCTGAGAGACTGGGACAAGTGGTTATGGGAATACTGACAAAGTCAAGCTGTCAATTGTAATGATCCCTGGGAACAGCTTGCCACATGGGTGCACATCACACTGATGACATTAATAGCTAGAATTGTTAGATCACAAGTTGGACTTTCTTTAAACTCTATGGCTCTGTTGTGCAATTCCAGGACAGATCATAGTGAAACCTGGAGCTAATAATCTGAACGTTAATAATAGTTAGGTCAATGCTGTAGCTTAAATATTACTTAGAAATTAATAGCTAGAGTGGACAGCCCATAATCATGGTATGTGAACAACCTCCTCTTCCTCAGGCTAAACAACCCCAGCTCCCTCTGCCCTTCCTTACAGGGCTTACCTAGACCCTTCACCAACTTCCTTGCCCTTCTCTGGACTCAGTCCAGCAACTCCACATCTTTCTTGCAGTGAGGGGCCTAGAACTGGACACAGCACTCTTGCCTGTTGGGAAATGGAAACAGATTTGATGGGACTCTGTCACTGAACTCAAAGGGAATTTTCAGTTGGTGCCTTTGGACACATAGAGAGGGATGTGGACATCTCTGTGCCTGCGTGTGTGCCAACTGATCATGCTCTATGTAGTAAGCAATAGAGTGAACCTTGCCATCAAGCTCTGCTAGGCCTCTGAGGAGACCTACTCAGAACTTCATTATATTATAACTTATATATATATATAACTTACATATAATTGGGCAGAAATTCA
>NW_008655559.1:0-44234 GCF_000695815.1 Acanthisitta chloris
CATATTTATATTATTTTATTTTATTTTTATAATATAGACATCACCTAGATGAGACAGCTTTACCAGGTCCTGTAAGATACTAAAGTTACATTTGTCACTAGCATAATTGGAAAGACAAGGAAAGAGAGAGAGAGCAAACCCACACTTTTATGTGTTGTGGATCTAATCTAGAAATGTATCCTTGGGTCAACTTGTGTTCACTTACAACGGATGAGATATAAAAAAGTACTGCCAACCAATCATAATAAAATTCCAGCTTATGTTTAAAGTGTCCATAAAGTGATTTTTCACTGTAAGAGGACAGTGGAAAGGATTGTACATGAGCAAAGTGCTGCCAATGGCCCACTGAAGGGAGTGTCCCTGGATGAGAGCTCACACGTGTTGGCTGTGTCCGATGCCACTTGTACCAAACCTAGAGTGATTCTTGCCAAATGTGGTTCTAAATGTAAATGTACCTTGAAGAGCTAACAAAAACATTGAGCCTTTGTAAATACATCAATAAATATGGTGTACATGCTATAGTCAGGTTTTCTAAGGTATTAATAGCCTAAGTAGATGTATCTGTGGAACTGGTGCCCTCTCATCTCCAGCTCCAGAGCATTGTTGGCAGGTTCTTTGCTCACTACTTACCAACTTTCAAGTTTTCTTTGCACTACCTGGTGTTTATAAAATCTTGCCCATGAAAAGCAAGCAGAGTAGCCACAGTGTGCACACCCTATGCAGTCCTGGTAAGCAGCTACTCATGCATCAACGAATGACAACACCTTAGTCCATAAAAGACTTTAGCCATATCACTCTCCAGTAGCAAAATTACCTCTCCAGAGTAGGGACGTGCAATAGGTTTCCTTTATAGAAAGTTGTCAGTCTTCATTTAGCAAGTATTAAATCTGAAAGTACAGCATGGCCAATACTTGTGTTTTTGTGTCTTGCACATTCCAGCTCAGAGGAACAGAAAATTACATTTGCCTCCCATATATGTTTGCCTGAGTTTCGAGTGACCTCACATCACATGGAAATTGGTTGAGAAATCTTGGTTAAGTGCTCAGAGAACAATGGTCTGCGTTAAAAAGTGCATGCATAATTTTGCACAATGTAGATTCAACTGGCAGTCCATTGAAAGACATCCTGGGATTAAATGAGCATGAAGACCAAATTGCCCTCTCACCCCAGAAAAGGGTGGTCCCTTATAGTCACACCAACACTTCATTGGCTAAGCAGTGTGACCAATCTTAAAATGAACCCTGTGGTAGCATCTGTAGGTTAATAGCAGCTCTTTGTCTCCGCTGCTTTCTGCCTTTAGTCTTTTCCCTGAATTCCATCACAAAAAGTTTTACAATTAAAAAATGTCCTGACAACCATTTTTGTAAATTGACCTTAGCATCTAATCTTTCCTTATTCAACGTGGGTGACAAAAATGTGAACTTCTCATGAATGAGCCAGCTGTCTAAATCTGTCACATAGCACAGTTTTATTACACTCTTCATACTCGGCAAAGCAAGAAAGTCGATGAAGTATTTTAGCAACGTCTAAATATCTGACAGAGATAACATCTTCGACGCTTTCTTTAATGAAATATATTTAAAAATAAACCCAACTTTAACTCCGCTGTGACACATTATTTTCAACAACCAGCTGGGGAGATGTGATAGCTCTTTTCTCACTGCTTAGTTCCTTAAAAAATACCACAGATGGCTCCTAAATTGAGGATTCACAACAATGTATGTGCCACAGTCGTGCAGAGAAAGGATAACAATGCTCTTAGAGTTTTTATCTTAATAATAAAGACAATTTAGCTTACTGGCGAAATCAGAAAATAAAGCTAAGAATTAAATCCAGGCCTCGCTCAAATCAATGGGGAAAAAACTCACACTGGCTGTGCTGCACCCAGAAAATCACTTTCCAAATGTAAGCAAAATACTAAAGTTCATTGTATTTAAAAAACCTTTTTCTGCTTGAGTCATTCCCTCAAAACTTCAAAACTAAGCAGTAATCTAAGTGAAGATTAGAGGGAAAGGGGAGATAATTTGTGAAAGTGTTTTGATTCAGTTTTAAATCACCTTTTATATCCTGTGAAAGCAACGATCTGCGCTAAGCACACATGGGCATAGGAAGTCCCAGTGGAAAAGAAGGAAAAAAAAAGGGGGAAAAAAAAAAAAAAAAGACAAAAATCCTAGCTGCTTATTTATCAAAAGAAATTATACTATTAAAAAGAGTGAGCAAACCCGAGGCCTAGCCACCCAAGATGCTAATATAAAAAGGGCAACTGCAGTAATTGCCCTGAGAATTGGCATACAAAAAAAAACCAAAAAAAAGGGGTCTGTAGAAAGCCTGTTGCCAGTTAGGTCATTCTGCAGCCATTCTCACACAGCCTCCAGAGTGTCCCAGAATAAAACTGAGCTTATAAATGAAACTAGATAAATGAGGCAATTAGATAAGGGCCTCCAGAAGGGATTTTATGTATGTGTTCAAGTTGTCTCTGTCTCTGTGTCTCTTTCTCCTAATCTTTTATTCCATTCATTTCTTCCTTTATGCCTAGATACTGCCCCTCTGTTCCCAACACATTGTACACTTCAAGCATTCTCTGAGTCTTTCTACTGTTAAAAGAGAACAAATATACCTGTTGCAAGAAACATGACTCTGCTCCTGAGGTCTGCAAGTTTTAAACCCCAGTTTTATTATTTTGGGACAGAAAACTTTAAAAACTTTTTAAATGGAGCAGAAAGAAGGAATATTATTGGAATATAGGGAGAAACATCTTTACTCCATAGATAAGTAGGGAGACAAAAAGATGTTATGTAAAATCAGCTCCAAATTCTTTCACTCCAGTTCAGAAAAACAGTAAACTCATTTTTCTAATGCGTCCAATAAGGAATATTAACCCAAACCCTCCCCCCTCTGGGAATAAATTCCTTCTGTTAACAGGGACACAGATGCAAACCCTTTGTACCTTTCAATCCTCATGGGTTATTCTGTTTTGTGCAAACAAAGTGTAAGGTATAAAAAAGAGCAAAAATTCTATATCACCAACAAGACACCTCTGTTTATCTCCTTCTTTCACTCACTTCACATTTGGCTTTGCAGCTCCTTCCTTTCTAGAACCACAGCAAACATCAGTTTTTCTAACTTCTGCAGGCGATGCTTATTGTTTTTGAAACTGCCTAATAGACCTGTGCATCAAAATAACCTTCCCAGCAGGCTGAGGCTTTAATCTTTTGATCACTCCACAGAACTTTGCTATTTTGTAGTCACCTCTAATACTGTGTCTTAGCTAGACATTACAGCCCAGGAGCACCAGCCTCACACAGCTCACCCTCAGGCTGAGAAGCTCAGCCACAGATAGACTGAAGCTGGAGGAAGAGAGAAATCCCTTCCTCACTCTACAGTCACTGTGCTTACCTGAACATCACCAATGTGATCACTCAATCCAGTGATCAGATGCCTTAACTGAACAGCAGTTAGGATATTCCTGGGATGATGAAATGTTGCTTTGCAGTATACACTTTCTCCAATTTGGGCTCAGAAACAAGGACCTTTTCATGTACCAAAAGGAGATTCCGAAAATATGAGCAAGTAATTTCACAGGTGTAAAGTCTCACTATGGTGAAATGAATATTCATGAATGTAACTCTACTTGCATCCATGAAATATGCACTTATAAGATTAGGTCTACATGGAACTAACAACTCCAAGGACGTCCTGTTCTGCTTATTTTTCTTTCATTATGTAAATTCTTTCAAAGACATTAATGCATTTTAATTCATTATCCTTTAGGTCATCAGTATATCAGTTTAATTAGGAATTGCACCATTTTGATCTTCTGTCCAACTTAAAAGGTGATCTTCGTCTCAGAAAAAAAAAACAGAAGGAAGCCAAGAAGTAAACAAAACCTATTTATTCCCATTTTGCAATACTAGAAATCACTAATATTTTGTCAAAAGTAACACTGAAAAGGCAACCAACCCTTTATATTTATTCCAATCCAAATCTGCAGAAAATTTGTCCCAAATAATCTGGGTTCTGGCTAGAAAAAGCCTGAAATATTTCCCTCAGTAATTTCAGGACAAAATATTTTAGAAACATTGAAAAAAATTACAACTGTTTTGCCAAAAAGTTAATTGTTTTCAACAGCAGAGTAATGCAGTGAAATGAGACATATACTTTTTGGGGTATAGGTGTGAAACAGCAGAAGCCACCTGAAAGCTTAGTGCAGGATTACTTTAATCTTTGAGGGCTTGACTCCAAGTCCATTGATGTCAACTGAAAATCTCCTATTGACTTCATTAGTTATAGGATTAAGTCCTTAAAAGATATCCACTTAGCTGGCAGAAGATCTTAACTTCAGACATCAGTGCACACATGACCTCTCTGTGTCTGCATCTGCAGTCATTAGACCAAGGGTTTCTGCACTAAGACTGCAGATCCAGCTCAGCACAAAGCTGTACAGACCATATCCAATCCTCTTGTGTTTCCTCGTAGGCATTGCCAACATCTACCCAAAATCTGCCAGACTTCTGAGTGCTTCTTTGGAAATGTTGGGCAATTAGCTCACATTTTTTTACTCTTTCACACATCTATATGCTTGTTTCAAATAGCCTATGCCATTAAGCAGGGAAGGAATTAAAATACCAAGTCAGTATGAAATAGCCAGAGTTAGACAGGGCCCAAAGTTGTCCCCGCAGAGCCCAGTGTTACAAAGGCTGAATTCAGCAGCATTAGGTGCATTTTCAAACCTTATTTTCCTGTATTTAGCAGGGATAGTGTAGTATATCAATGAAGACTACATCCTGATCCAAAACTGTTGTAGTCACCCTTACTAATCAGACCTGTAAGACTGGAAGTGATGAGACTCAGTTCTGAAATGACACGTGGAGGAGATGATGGGCTGGGACATGAGGACATGTTCTCTAGACATGTCCTGCATTTGGCTTTGTACCCATTGATTTCAGTTATGACTCTGCACACAGAATTTACTGTGCTCTAAAATGTTTTCAACATCCAAACAATCTCAGCACAGCAATTAATTCCGTGTAGATTTACACCGGGCAGACTGACTAATCAGACAGGATTACTAATGCCGTTTCTGGGAAAAGACAAACATTACTGGTTTATAGCACTGTACAAGTGGGTCGACTGACACATCCACCTTGTCCCTTCAGTTCACTCATGAGCTATTAATCACTGCTTTTTGGTCTCTATATTAGCAAAGGATTATCATGTTGTCCCATAACCCAAAGAAAACTCACAGAAGCTTCCAGAGGAAATTTTTCTTCATGTTACACTGTACAGATGGATTTGAAAGCCAAGTGACACACCTGCTTACCAGAGCTCCCAGTACTGGAAAGGTGTCATCTAGCAAATCATTTCAGGCTACAGAAATTCACACAAAAATTAATATTCTGTCTTATATACATAAACTGTGTCTTTACCTATTGTCTACTCTACGCAGACATCAATAAAAATGCCAGAAATTGTTGCACTGATAGCAAGTTGCATTATTGGAGAAGGGTTTTGTTTCTACTGATAAAAAAACCCCAACTTTCCATCAGTTACAAGTGATCAATAGGGTCCAATGTATCATACAGTAAAGTTCCTTTTGTGGTCTATATTTTCCTATTTATTTTCATTTCGCCATGAAAACAGAAGTAAAAGATGTTTCAATGAAAAATATCTTAGGTTGTCAGGAAATTTTGGGAAGGAGGTGCCAGGTAAAGGGTTTGATTATACAGTGGCTTTGTTCACAACGTTCTTGGAAAGAAGGCAGAGAGAGGTGGTTGGTTTGGGTTTTTTAAGGTAGGATACACTTTACTGTAGGACAACAGGGTGGTTTGCATCCCAAGGCAGTAGCAAACAATCCCATTTTCTGCATGTTCCTAGGAGGAGCTGCTAAAAAGCAAAATGTTCTAGGCAGTCAAAACTGGTGTCCAGGACAAACTTAATTCATATCAAGGGTTACTGAGAACAGAAACCATCCAGTACTAAGTCACCAGATGCATCTTGTAGTGATCTCCATTAACACCAGAAGCAGCAACTCTACCCTGTGAATTATCCCCCCAAAATATACTGCAGAACTAAAACTCCAATTCCCCTTTGAGAACTATTAGATTGCAGTGGGAGCCAAACAGAAAAGGAAATAACAGACTTGTGTCCTCTGCTCAGTGAGTTTTACTTTATAGTAGCTGTCAGGTACTGTATGTACATTTGAAATGTGGGAAAATAGGTTAGGAAATATCATTCAAACTAGGTTTAAGTATCTTCTCCAGACTGTATCATACTACTCAGCATACACAGGCACCAACCTAGCAGAGCACTGGGAGCACACAGGTAATTTTAAGCATATGAATCTCCCTGGAGTCATGTGCTGAATGTTACTAATATAATTAAGTGCTTTCTTGGTTTGAGACCTTCCAAGTCTTTGCAAATCTACCCACATCGACTCCATATGCTATATGTGCATTTCTTTTTAGGGAGACAACACGACTGAAGCTCACGAGGGAATTCAGTTTGTGTCTGTCACAACTTCTATATAACCTGATAAAATTGCATCTTTGTGCCTCCACTTTCCATCTGAAACTTAGTGAAATCAATCCTTGTAAAGCACTTTGAGCTCTTCAAATGAAAAGTGCTATAAAAACGACAAATTATTATTATATTATTGAACACCATGTATGTATACACACTATTATGTAATATATAATATATGTATAATGCATATAAATTCTAACAAATGTATTTGTGTAATATCTGAGAAATGGAACAGTTGTATCTGGAAGTGATAAATGCATAGAGTTGGATTTATTGTTAATCTGTGGATTTAATGATTTTTTTTTAGACAAAAGGATGTTTAAGTGTATAATTGCTTTTCTTAATTTAATATATTTATGTAAATGCATGCCTGGAGTTCTGGATAGATAGTTATTCTGTGTCCCTTAAGCTAATAAAATATATTAAACTTTATCTTACTATATAAGTTACACCTGCTGCTTTAAATTTTTTTTTTCATATTTTTTTATGGCTGAATGCATAATTTAAAGTTCATGAAATTTTAATTTTAATCAGGTCTTTGATCATTGCAGCAAAAGCAAAACTGCAGCATTTTATATCGTCTTTGAAATGTACACTAGTTTTATTTATATAAATTCTAAGATGCTTTCATAAAATGTGACTGAACACTGCTATTATTTTTGGAATGGGAAGTATGAAATGGGATTTCCTGGACAGAAAATGAAGACATCCCTATTGAAAAGATACCTGTTTCCTTGTGAGGAACCCGTGAGTGGAACTGCAGCTGGACACAGGCACAGGGCTGTGAGGTATAGGAGCATTAGTTCAGAAACACTGGGGTCAATTTCTTGTTTTGATCATGTGTTACCTTCAGAGAAGCATGTCATCCACACAACACGTGTTAAATTCAGAGATGCCACTTCCAGTGGTTTAAATCAGGGCCATAACAAATGGATGCAGTGTGGAACTCTTCCCTTTTCTCCCCATCTTAAGTAACAGGTTCTGGTCCATCAAACTCAACATCTGAGCACCTGGGAGCAGGGCCAACTCAAAAGGAGTGAGATGCAGGGCTGCATCCAAAGGAGTGTGGGCACCAGGTAAAAAGAGGTGATTCTACCACTCTGTTCTGCTCTGGTGAGACCCACCTGGAATACTGCACACAGTTCTGGTGTCCTCAACATAAGAAGGACACAAAACTGTTGGAGCAAGTCCAGAGGAGGCCACAAAGTCGCTAAGACGACTGGAGTACCTCCCCTAGTTGACAGGCTAAGGAAATTTGGGCTGTTCAGCGAGGAGAAGAGAAGATTGTGTGGAGACCTCCAAGCAACTTTTCAATATTGGAAGGGCCTACAAGGAGCTGCAGAGGGACTCTGTGTTAGGAACTGCAATGATAGGACAAGGGGTAATGGGTTCAAACTGAAAGAGGGAAAGTCTAGGTTAGATGCCAGAAAAGGATTTTTTACTCTATGGGTGGTGAGACACTGGCACAGGTTGCCCAGGGAGGCTGTGGCTGCCCCAACCCTGGCAGTGGTCACAGCCAGGTTGGATGAGCCTTGAGCAACCTGCTCTGGTGGGAGGTGTCCCTGCCCAGGGCAGGGGTTGGGGCTGGATGATCTATAAGGTCCATTCCAACCCCTAAATTCGATGATGATGATGATGATGATGAATATGGCAACTCACTATATTTTTTGCTACAAAAGAACAATTAATCACAACACTTCAATGCAAACTACACTTGCAGCTTACATCTGAGAGAGCAAAACCCAGTTTGGACAGGGAGCAGTAAGGAGCCAAGGACTTCTTCACACACTAAGTTTACTTTAGTGGTTTTGAAATGCTGTTGAATTAGTCTTACACATTTAACTCACCTAAAGTCTTTAGCCTGTCCTGTGTTTATTTTTCAGACTGAAGAATGAAGCAGTACCAACATTAGGATATTGATGCTATCTCTACATTTCAAATCTAAGCCAAAATAACCTTGAAATTTTCACAAAATTGTTTTTCCATTTTTCAGCTAGTTATACCATTAGTGATATGGGCTGGTGGCCAGACAGAGAACTGGGATCCAAGGAAAATTTGAACTTCACCCAAATTTGAGGATATTTGGAAACTGTATTTTACTTTGCTTTTCAATGAATAAATGTAGCAGTTGCAGCAATGTTCTTTTAAATTCATTTTCTTTAACATTTTCTTCATTTGAAGAAATGCTCAGAACAAGAAAACAGCTGAAAGATGGCAGATAAAAATGAAGAAATCGATCGGGATTGTCCTAATTTTTTAGTGAGACCTACATATTCATGTAGAAAGTAAAAGAATTCGGTGAGGTACAGTACCTAACTACAATAAATACAGTGCAGCATGTAGTTCTGGTGACATCATGAGTCACTGAGTTTGTTCTTGTAATTTATTAAGACATTATGAAAACCCACTGACATATTTATAAGCCTTGGAATTAACAGCTACCTTCCATTCCTTTTACAACACATAAGACATGAGTTTTATTTAAAGAATTATATACACTCAGCTGTGTACAGCAAGACTGTAATTCTACCTAGAGCTTCTGATGGTGTCCCAAACCTGAAGGGCCAAATTCTGCTCTGCTTTTAGATTAAACAGAGGAGGTACCCTTGAACAAGGCTTGTGTAGTTTGCCAAAAGTCTTTAGAACTTTCAAAAGGAATTCATAGAAACATAGATTATGTAGGAGTTGGAATGGACCTTAGAGATCATCCAGCCCCAACCCCTGCCCTGGGCAGGGACACCTCCCACCAGAGCAGGTTGCTTAAGGCTCATCCAACCTGGCTGTGAACACTGCCAGGGTTGGGATATCATTTTCAATATCTGAAGGGCGTACAAGGAGCTGGAGAGGGGCTCTTTGTTAGGAACTGCAGTGATAGGACAAGGAGTAATGGGTTCAGACTGAAGGAGGAAAGTCTAAGTTAGATGTGAGAAAAAAGTTTTTCATTCTAAGGGTTGTGAGACACTGGCACAGGTTGCCCAGGGAGGCTGTGGCTGCCCCAACCCTGGGGCAGATGATCTGTAAGGTTCATTCCAACCCTTAAATTCTATGATTCACTCTTCTCAAAACATATACTTTGAATAAACTTCTTTCCTTGTATTGCCTAGATGTGAGAGTTTTTCATTCTAAGGGTTGTGAGACACTGGCACAGGTTGCCCAGGGAGGCTGTGGCTGCCCCAACCCTGGGGCAGATGATCTGTAAGGTTCATTCCAACCCTTAAATTCTATGATTCACTCTTCTCAAAACATATACTTTGAATAAACTTCTTTCCTTGTATTGCCTTTTCTTTATTTCTACATATAGTTCAGTTCTATAAGTTCCATTCTAAGGGTTGTGAGACACTGGCACAGGTTGCCCAGGGAGGCTGTGGCTGCCCCAACCCTGGGGCAGATGATCTGTAAGGTTCATTCCAACCCTTAAATTCTATGATTCACTCTTCTCAAAACATATACTTTGAATAAACTTCTTTCCTTGTATTGCCTTTTCTTTATTTCTACATATAGTTCAGTTCTATAAGTTCTTTGTTCTTTGTTTCCCTATAGATCTGCTGCTTCTCCATCCTATTGCACTCAATTCACTCAATATTTCCAAGCTTTTAATGAGACTGATTATGGTACAAGTGCTTTATTCCTATTTTATTTTGGCTAAATCACTAAGGAATAGATCAGCCTCTGGTTTAACTCTGAATTAAAAATGCACCACAAGTAAGTAGGGTAGAATCTTTAAAATGCCAAAGAATCATTTCGGTCTATGTGGTTGCATTTATTTATTTTGGGGGAAGGGTCGGTTTGAGTCATATTTGATGACATGTCTACGGATGACATGTATCTATCTCTGGCAGAACTGGGCAAAGTGGGACATAGGTTTGGTTTTGGAAAACCTCACTGAACAGTGTCTTTCTTGTATGCTTGGTTTGACCTGGTTTCTGGGAGATTTTTAAGTTCTCTTCTTGTTTATTTTTTTTGTTTTTCAGAACTAGGACTACTCCTGGATTTTGTCTGAGTTCCAATATTTTGGGCTAAACCAGTTGAATGAATAACTCTTACACTGGTTCAACACTCAGTATTTGAAATTTCAGATATTGCCAACGTTTCAGCCATCTTCAGCAGGCAACCAGCAGGAGGACAAGAGGGCACAGACTCAAGTTCTGCCAGGAGAGGGTTAGGTTAGATATTAGGAAGAGATATTTTACAGAGAGTGATCAGGGTTTTGAATGTGCTGCCCAAGGAGGTGGTGGATTCACCATCCCTGGAGGTTTTCAAGCTGAGACTGGATGTGGCACTTAGTGCCATGGTCTAGTGACCACGGTAGGGTTGGACTTGATGATCTTGGAGCTCTTTTCCAACCCAGTTGATTCTATGATTCTATGATACTTCAAATTCACTGATATTAGTGTTGTCAGGAGGTGACTCAGGTTAAGTAGTTGCTTTTCCTTCTCATTCATTTTACATCACTTTAAATACATTTCACTCAGAAGTGTCTGTCACATCATTCCACTATGAAACCAACGTCATCATACTAAGTTTGCTCCATTTGTACACACCAAAGCAACTTCCTCATGTTTCACCTTTCCTAGAATCATGGAATTTTAGGGGTTGGAATGGATCTTATAGATCATCTAGTCCCAACCCCCTGCCCTGAGCAGGGACACCTCTCCACTAGAACAGGTTACTCAAGGCTTTATCCAACCTGGCCTTGAACACTTTCGCTATGTACATTCGATTACTCGGAGAGGGACTGACTGAGGGAGGGAATGCAGGAGATGTATGCCTGTCCTCCTTGGGATCAAGTGGTATGTTCTCCTTTCACTATTTGAAAACTGAAATTCTGATATATATATATATATATGCAAGCTGCTTCCACTTCAGGGAAGGGGAACACACATGAGAATCAAATGACTGCACTTGGTTCAGGAGGTTTATAAAGAAAAGATTCAAACTCTCCAAACTCTGGTGCAGTGGAATTTGTGCTTTCCTGGTTGGATGAATAGAACAGGTGCAGATATAGCTTTAAACTACACCAGCCCAAATAAATTACAGCTACAGAGCATGTTTAGCAATTTCAAGCAAACATTAGAAAGGCAATGCCCAAGGTGCAGATAAAGTGCTTATGAAAAAGGTGGACATAACATCTGTACTGGCACAGAACGTCTGTTCTAAAGTAATAGCTGCAAAATGCCTCCTATAAAGCATAAGACTGTTAGTACAGCTGCAGCTTTTAATAGCTATTGAATTTCTTGATCAGGGAGGCAGATCCAGAGCAAGGGAAATGGACAAGTGAAACTATAAACTGCTATTTTACACCTATGAATGTAATATCAAATAAATGTGGTCTAACCCACTTTTATTTTTGTAAGAAATTCATCCCTAGAGAGCCTTGTGCTAGATCTTACCTAGCAAGCCATCAGAAGGCACTTATGTCAGCCTAGCCCTGAGGTTTCCAAGATGTATAACTGCACAGTCTACATATACCTCTTGCTTATTATATCTGTAACAGAAACCTGCAGCCACGCACACGTGTGATACCACATGCATCATTTGTGCACTTACTTGCAGCTATTTGGTTCTAGATCAAGGCAAAAATGCAATGAAAAGGCACACAATAGCTTGGATAGTTTTTAAGATGGTTCTATGCAAGAGAAGAAATCTTAGTGAAGAGACTTGAGTTGCACAGACTTCAATTTAGGCAACAGGATGCAACCAGTAAACTCATTACTGTGTTAGCTAATTAAAATGATTCCAAGGGATACAGCTGTCTGGCATTTTCTGGCTTTTCTTATTTAAATACCTCAGTAGTAGGATGAATTCATGTCTAAGAGGCTCCTGTGAATTACAAGAATCACATTTACTTTGCATTTATAATTACAGCTTTTTGTTTATGATGGAACCTCTATGGAATTATCAGATTTTCACTAGGCAGATAAACTGCATTTTAATATTTTCTAAGCTTATTGTCTTGCAAATTCTTCACATCTTCTGTTATCCTGGAAATGAAATCCATCACATAACACTCAGGCAGCAGTGACTGCTGAGACTGCAGATTCACCCAAAATTACCCCAGATGGAACACTCTTAATATCTCAACGTCTGTCACATGCAGATTAGACAGGATTGTTTTGTTTGGTTGTGTTTAGGACACTTTTTCCTCCCAGAAGATAGCAGGTTTCAAGCTACATAGTCTTGGTGTCTACCCAAAGTGTATCCCAGGTCCATAAACCCTTCTGAGTCCCAAACAACAATTCTATCTACCCAATTTCCTGTACTACTTTAATTTCCTGCCACCTGAACTCACTGTGTTTCTTTTAATATGGCTAAAAATTTTTCTGGCTGGCACACATCCTCAGAAGAACCTGAACAATATGGAGATAGATAATTATCTCCTTCTAAAAGTAATGCAGGATAAGATATACAACTGCCAAAGCTTGCTTGAGACCTTGGAGAATCCTGAAAAGTTAGTCATAGTCGGCACCTCAATTAACTTCATGGGTGGTGGTGCCAGTTTAATGATAAGAACACTACTACAATTCAAAAAGAGGTGGATCTAACTGTCCTGGTTACTCCCAAGAAATTGCTTTGACTGCAGACTTTCTGGTTGAATCCAAGCTACAGTGAAGCCAGAAATTATAAAAAGCAGTGGATCAAAAGAAGAGAGAGAATGGAGTGAGAATCTTCTGGCCTAGAAAATTTATTTGAAAGTGTAAATTAGCCCACTAAATTAGTCCTGCTTAACAATTTAGATATGCACACTCGAGGAAGCAAGTGCCCCAGTTCTTCCTCTTCCAGGTGAGTCCAACTCCCTTTTCTGCCTCTATGCTCTGCTCTTCTGAGTGCTCTGTTTGCCACAGACAGCATTGAGAATGTTGCCTCTTGGCATTTCTTCACTGACCCCTTAATGTGGCAGAGCACCTCAGAAATTTTGTAAAAGAATTTAGAGACAAAACCCAAAGTGTTTATTCATAGGGAATAATCAAGGATTTTTCAACTATTACTCTTTCACAGGTCATAAAAGCCCCAGTCGATCTCACAGGTACAGCATTTAGTCCACCCTGGTGAGACCCTACCCGGAGTGCTGCACCCACCTCTGATATATCCAGCAGGGGAAAGACACAGACCTGAGGGAGCAGGTCCAGAGGAGGCCATAAACATGATCAGAAGGCTGGAGCACCTCTCCTATGAGGAGAGGCCAAGAGATTTGGGGTTGATCAGCCTGGAAAGGAGAACCTTTCAGCATTTGAAGGGACCTGTAAGAAAGATGGGGACAGACTGTTTAGCAGGGCCTGTTGCAATAGGGCAATGGTTTTAAACTGAAGGAGGGTCGATTTAGATGAGATATAAGGAAGAAGTATTTTTACAAAGAGGGTAGAGAAGTTGCCAAGAGAATTTCTGGATGCCCCATCCCTGGAAACATTCAAGGTCAGGCTGGACAGGAATCTGAACAGCCTGGTCTAGTTGGAAATGTCCCTTTTCATTGCAGGGGGGATGGACTAGATGATCTTTAAAGGTATCTTCCAACCCAAACTGTTCTGTGATTTACATGGAAGAGAAGACTAAAGAGAAAAAGTAAAAAGCCATCACACAAACTGCTAAGAAAACAGCCCCAGCATAAAAACTACCACCTGAGAGCTAAACGTGTTGGGTTTTCAAAATCCACCTGCCAAAAAAATCACAGAGTAGGTCCAGATCTGTGGATGTCCATAGGATCTCTGCCTGTGCTCCCAGTGGAGCCAGCATACCAACCCACAGAGAGATTAAAACCTGATTAAGTTTAACACAGTCTTTAGGAGGGCAAGTTCAGACGGCAATGGGCTTCACTGGAGCGTGTGGCTATCATTATGAGTTTCAAGCTTCAGCTCCCTGACAAATGAATACCCCTGCAAAAAGCTCAAAACAAAAAGATTTGTCAGATTACAGCACTGAGACATTAAAAACCCACAAGATTAAATGAATCCTTTCATGCCACAGGTAACAGAAAGTGCCGAAGTGTTTTCTCTTACAAAACTAAATGAAAGCGAAGAGTCTTTGCTGAATTTTTCGGTGGCTGAGTTGCACAGATATCTGGGAGACAGCTTAGAGTCAGTTCGAGTTTGAGCTGTAGTCTAGTGGTGGCATCAGGAAGACTAGCAAATCCAAGAAACATCTTTGCCTGGAGAAGAGGAGGCTCAGGGGAGACCTTATCACCCTCTGCAACTCCCTGACAGGAGGTTGGAGTCAGGTGGGGGTTGGTCTCTTCTCCCAGGCAACAAGCAGCAGGACAAGAGTGCACAGACTCAAGCTCTGCCAGGGGAGGTTCAGGTTGGATATCAGGAAGAGATTTTTTACAGAGAGAGTGCTCAGGCATTGGAATGTGCTGCCCAGGGAGGTGGTGGATTCACCATCCCTGGAGGTTTTCAAGCTGAGACTGGATGTGGCACTTAGTGCCATGGTCTAGTGACCACGGTAGGGTTGGACTCGATGATCTTGGAGCTCTTTTCCAACCTGGTTGATTTTATGATTCTCTCTTGAAGATAGAGAGAACAACATAGTAAGTCTAAGAATATATCTGCAGGAGTTAGTCCCATCTATCAGAAATTTTTCAAAGCAACAGGAATGAAAACATCTGGAGCTGCTCACCAAACTGAAACATTGCACAACACACTGCAGAAGATGCTAAATACAGTGTCCCATTCTTAACATTAACTGACAATTACATCACAGACATGAAGTGACAGAACATGTACCAGTGGGTTTGCATCCTGAAAAATTAAGGCTCAAACTGATTTCTTCAGTTTGCTTCTATCAAGAAATGACCATAAGAATTTTCAAGCAACATGCAGGGAAATGTTTAAACAACAGGAATGGAATAAAGTTTTTATAAAAGGAATTAGAACCTGATTTTTAAAACCATTTGCACAGAAAATTGATGTCTGAACAACAAAGTCTGGCTTTCTTTCCTGATCCTGCAAATTGCCCTACTTTAGAAGTATAAGCTGTTGGTATGAACACAGAGGATCTGCCTATGGATTTTAAAGTTTCACAGATACATCATTTCAGAGTCGTATCTTGACAATAAAAAGCTTCTTTTCACTCATGATTTCCTATTATATGATAATCTCTCTGATGTTCAAGATACAAGATAGAACTTTAGAAATTACACAGCACAAATGTGTTTACATTTTCAGAGACATATCAGTCATGTACAGTAATTTTTTTTCTCTATTTTGATTAGGACATATCCAAATGCCTCAGCAGCCCAAATATGAATGTGAATAGATAAGCTAAAATCTGAAAATTTCAAGAGTGGTGAAGTGCATGCTTTCACCTCTCCCCCTTTTAAAAGTGTCAAATGCTTCCTGACGTGCTTGGGTCCATGGAAATGGAACATATTTTCTCATTACGTTAATTAATGGCTCTGCTTGGGTGGCATAATTCAGTATAAATTTCCTTTAGTATTCTGTCATACCTAAAAAGGATCTTATTTTTTGTGATGTCTTTAAATTTTTATGACTTCTACTCTGTTTAGTCTGTGTGTAATCCTTCTTTTGAAACCTAATGTCCTAGAAAATCTGCAGGTTTTTCTCAAAACTGGCACACTCTGTAGTTTATAGTCATTTCTTTTTTCTTGCCTTCTTAGAACTCCATGCAAGTCCTTAAGGTGTAGTTCACAGCTCAGGGAATTTATGATTACATCGTCAATGTAAACTAAAGCACTGTGATATATTAAACCTGACAAGATGCTGTTCATTAATCTCTGAAATATGGCCAGGTGTGATGTAATGAAGAGAGGCTTCCAACTCAGAGAAGCCTAACACAGCTCCTAGCTCAGCTTGATGGTGGCTTCCTTTACCTCATCTGGGAGAAGGACTGCCTGGGTGGGGACTCTCACTGGAAGCATAATTCCAGAAAAATGTGGTTTGGAGAAAATGAGACAGGGTAATCCCTTGCCATGCCAATGTTTCTCAAACGGCTCGGCTCCTGCTTTCCTTTCATTTCCAGGTTAAAACACTAACTTGGTCATGCTGTCATGAACCACAACTTCCCAAGGAAATGGTTTGATGGACTGGAGGTACATTTTTGTGTATGAGGAAAAAAAAAGCATTTTTAAGTACTGGAGTGTCAACTAGTGGAGAAAGCAACATCAGGCTCAGAACACACAACAGCAAGAACTACAATTTACACATGATCTTGATCAAAACAAAGCTTTAATTTGGTTGTGATATTTCTACTCCTTTTGGTTTTTTAATGAATAATTGAAATGTTTCAGAAAGCCAGTGGAATCCTGAGCTGCATCCAAAGGAGTGTGGGCAGCAGGTCAAAAGAGGTGATTCTTACCCTCTACTCTGCTCTCATGAGACCCACCTGGAATACTGCACAGCCCCAACTCAACAGCCCCAACTCTTATCTTTAATTTCACTACAGATCTCTTATTTAACTACATGCATTGAATTAAACATAACAATATTAAATGACTCACTCCAACCATTGAGACTGAGAAAATTTTAAGTCTTCAGAATTACTTTGAACTCATTCACAGATAGACAAAAAGGTGATGTACATCAAATTAAATATCCCCTAAGAAGAATTCATTTAGTGATGGTTTACTCAATTTCCTGAGTCAACATTGTATTCCTGTCCTAAGTTAACATTACATCCATTCTGCGTCCATGCCTGCCTTGAAAGACAGTTTGACACAAGATTTCTCACTTGTGCTAGAGGTGTACTCAGGTGAAGTTAGCCAACACTTCATGCAGAGCTATCACAGCCTTTCACCAGAGTTTTTGATTACAGGAAAGGCATTTGGCAAAGAAAGAAATACTTCTTGTTAGATAAATATTTAAGAAGGCAATAATTCTGGAACAAAAGTACTCCAAACCTGACACAGTATTCACCATGTTTTGACCTTTTTTTTTTCCAGCAATGGCCAGATTTATCACATTTCAAGACTAAGAATGAAATTTAAATTCTCTTGATGCCCAGCCAGCAATCTTCATTAAACTACTGAACCTTGTAGGACTCTTTCTGTACTAATGCTGCATGCATTAAAAACCTCATTAGACCACAGCATGATGGTACATATGTGGCCAATCATTTCAGGTAAAGAATCATAGAGTCATAGAATTTAAGGGTTGGAATGGATCTTACAGAAAACCTAGTCCCAACCCCCTGCCATGGGCAGGGACACCTCCTCACTAGGTCAGGTTGCTCAAGGCTCATCCAGCCTGGCCTTGGTTGGGACTAGATGATCTCAAAGGTCCATTCCAACCCCTAAATTCTATGATTCTATGACATACTGAACAACAACCCCTAAGTTTGAAAAACATCCACTAAAATGGTACACAATAGATCTGGAAAAAAAACCACAATTGGCATCATCCAATGACTACTTCTTTCTCTGTGTTATCACTAATCTACAATCAGTTCTGCCTGAACATCTACCACTCACAGACATATTTTGCAGTACAACCCCCTTTACCTGAAAATAAACCATTTTCTTTGCAGAAGCCTGACCCACTGCCCTCTGCAGCTTCCCCTATGTGCAGCTGTGTGAGTCTGAGATGTTTATCCATTTGTGCTGTGTCAGGGACTGGAGGAAAAGTTGTCTGGCTCAAAACAACCAGTTGGTAAAACAATGGGGGGAACAGGTCGAGCTCTGTGTAGGTTGGGCAGTGGCTGCTCGCCCCCCAGACTCTTGAGTCTTAGCAGGTAACTGCAGGTCTGCACTGAAATGGCCTCGGTGACCACATGGCTCTGATGTGAGCCCTGAGGTGGTGGTGGTATCACCTCTGGCCTTGCAGCAAGCCCAGAGGTGATACCAAAGCTCCTGGCTCTGCCTAAAGTGCAGGTACAAGTGTGAGCTCGTGCTGGGACAGGCCCTGGATGAAGGGAAGGGATAGAAGGGCGGCGAGACGAGCACCACGTGGCATGTCCCACTGCCCTGGGTTGGAAGCTGATGGGACCACTGTGGATCCATGGGTGGTGACTATCTACCTCTCTTTCTCATCTACTTTTCTCTTTTTCTCTCTTCTTTTCTCCTTTGCAGCATACTAAGCTCCAAGCCCGACTGAGCAGTATCCCCTTGAGCACTGGCTAAGTGCTGCAATCAGTGCCCGGGTGTTGGAGAATGGCTAAGAGAGCGGGGACATAATCCTGGGAATGCACCTGGGGAAGGCTAAAAAGAGCAAGGACACAGTCCCCTGGGAATGCAGTGCACGAGCAAGGCTCTGGAGATAGTAACTTTTATATGGATAGGGAGTAACTCAGCTGGGCAGATGGCAGATGGCAGGGGTAAGTCGTCCTTGAGGGTGAGACAAACAAGTTTGATACAAACAGCTAGGAATGCACCCAAGCCTGGGAAAGTAAGAGATAATCCTCACAGCTGTAACTGCAAGTAGGGAGAGTACCTGAATGCTATCTCTAGAGCTTAGCCAATTATAAATGATTGATAAATGATGATAGTTATATACCTGTGCTGTATTGTATAAAAAGGAGCCTGTGGGACAATAAAGTTGGAGCTTGCTGTATCACCCACACAGAGTCGGCCGCTTGCTTCCCCGCACGGAACCTTCACCTTTCCCAACACCCGGGTAAGGCTTTGTTTTCTCAAGGTATGTGGAGTTAAAGTTTGCATGGAATGTTTGAATGCTGGAAAGTTCACTGATTTTCCTTTTGCCAAGTTTCTTATTCAACAGGGTGACCCAAAGTTCCTAAGTAAAAATTGTTTCTTTTTGAACCTCCTGAGAATTGAGGTTTTTTCTCCCGCTCACTGCCCAGAGGAATCCAAAATCACCTTCCCCCCAGCCTGTCGAGTGGACTGGGGTGGTACATCCTGGCACACCTCACGACACTTCTCAGTAAGTTGAACACAAAGCCTCAGGTGAACCAGAAGGCTTTTCTAAACATCTGTGGAAGTCTGTTCCACCTATGCCCACAAACTATTTGCCTGTTGAGGTATCCAAAAGCTGTCATGGTCTTTAAAAAGTTAGCTTCTACTGAAACAGAATCCTTCTCTAAACAGAGTGGGAGGTTAACCAATTTCAGTCTATCTGCTTTTATTCTTTGATTTTATCTTTTAATATTCTTAAGACCACCCATCAGCTAACCCGCCTAACAAAACTTACTGCCCAGTTATCTGATCAACACTGCAGTGAGGTATAACTTCCTAAAAAGATGCATAACGTAATTATTTAATTACATTCTTGTATCATGGATCATTTTATTTGATTTTTTTAAAAATAGAAATACTTAAAACAATACAGTGGATATAAGTTCATGTTTAACATGGTGGGACACTTTAGCACTGAGATTTGATTCAACATGATAATACCAAGTTGTTCTACCAAGATTAGTCTCCAAATAGTAATTAATCCTCAAATTTCTTAGCTTTAGCACTTATTAAAAAAATTTCATCCTCTTGAGAATTTCAAAACTTAACTTGATGTGATTAAAAAAGTAATTCCTGTGCAATAGACAAGATTTACTGAATTGCCTAAAGCTAAAGGAGTGCAAGAGGACTATTTGTGGTGGGCTTCATAGGTAAATGCTTGAATTTGATGATTATAAGGCTCTTTTCCAATCTAAATCATTTTATGATTCTATTTTTTAAACCTCTGAGGAGGCTAAGAACCCAAATCCTGCCTTGCATATGCTACTTGTTTCAAACCAGTTCCAAAAGAAGGAAAGATAAAGTGGAGCATTGCTAAAGTTCTGTGAAGCCTCAGAAGATTGTAAAGAATCATAGAATCATAAAATTTAAGGGTTGGAATGGACCTTACAGATCATCCAGTCCCAACCCCCTGCCATGGGCAGGGATACCTCCTCACTAGATCAGGTTGCTCAAGGCTCATCCAGCCTGGCCTTGAACACTGCCAGGGTTGGGGCAGCCACCACGTCCCTGGGGAGGTTTGCATTAATGATCAGATATTAAGACAGCTGACATTTCAATTTGGATAACATACTACAGTCTGAAGCATATGAACACATTCTGAATGCAAAACTGCTCTGGAAAAGCAGCCTCCGTTGCATGGAAGGAAATACAGGATTAATAATCTTAGTACCCAGGGAAAAATTTGCAACTTGTAAAAGCTTACAACACATGCTAGATACTGAATACACAAAAAAAAAAAATTCTATCTAGTTTAATTGATGTATTGTCAACACCGTGTCGCCAAGTCTCCTAAAACGTGCCACCTAGTGGAGCCTATGCCCAAGTTCTACAACCTTAGGAGCATCCAGCTCTGCTCTGTAACCTACTGCTCCCTTTCAGCTCTCTCCTGGGAGAACTGCACTGCATTTACCACTTCTCACACTGCACCTCATCCATTCTCCTACCCCCAGTCTGCAAACTTTGCTCTGCTAAGAATTTAACCCAAATATTTCTAGAACACCTAGCACTCATGCCTAAAAACACCTAAACCGATACCAAAATTAGTTGAAGACAGAAAAATGTGCAAACAGGTAAAATAAAAGGCAGCACTTTGTCTGCTGTCTGCCTAAGAATGGGATCTGCAAGAGACATTATTCCAGTATAAGATATTCTCGACTATTTTCCCCTAACCAGCAGAAGTATAAGATGGACACAATGATAAAAGAGCCACTCACTGCTAAACAGCAAGACAGACACACACATACCTCACATGCCTTAGGAACAGCTGGGAAAATTAACCTGGAGAGTGAAGGAGAGGAATTAGACCAAATAACACCCAATTGCAGCTATTTAGAAAAGGGTAACTTCTGCATCTAAAGACTACTTTAGCATTCAATTTTCCACAGGATGACTTTATTTTCCAAAGACCCCTAGCAATTCTGAAAACAGTATGAGCTAATTGCTCTTGTAAATTTATATCACAAATCAACTCTCACCTTTCATCAAAAATAATTGGTATTTTTTTCCTTGAATTTGAATACCTATATATATAGATAGATAGATATTCTTTCAATCTTACATAATTTCACAGAGTGGAATTTACTTCTATTTTAATGAAGCCTAATTGTACTAGGAATAAGAATATCCCAGCACAGAAAGCACTATAAGGAACAAACAAAATTATATGACTTCAAAAATGTTCAAGTTATGAGTTGCAGTTGATATTCAGTTAAAAGTAAGAAGTTCTCACTGCTTTCACCTTAGGCAGGTGCAAAGATGAATAAAGTATTTTATAACACCATGGCAGCTGCAAAATCATCTAACTAACCTCATGAAGATTATTTGCCTTTGCTTCCAGATTGTCAAATGGCGATTTCCTCTTTTTGTAAGAAATTAAGTGTTCTGATAAGTATATGGAGATCCACAGTATTCTAGAACTTTGTGCATCTCTTTGTGCATGTGACACATTCCTCAAGTTTGTGAGAGCTGGAAAGAATGTCCTATCTAAAATGAAGAGACAATTTCTAATGAGAAAGAATCGCCAAATTAATCATCACATCTCTAATGGTTTCCCCACACACATTTGCCCTGAGTTGTGCAGTACTGTCAGTCCCCACAGTCAGCACGTGCTGGGAGACACATACATTTACACTGCAGTAAGTGTGGACCAGAGCATCCATTAGTAATTAACAAGGGATGAGAAAAGCAACTGGAAACAGTTAAAGCAAGTGCTCATGAGCCTCTTTGAATGGGTTTCTCTGCATTCTTTTGCAATGAACAGGGAAAGCTGTGATTGGCTCCATATGACTGGCAAAGGTGATGAGAACATGACTTATGAGCAACCTGCCACAGAAAGTATTCATCTAGTGATATATTAGGTGTACACAAGCAAAGATGCTCCTCTAGAGGCACATCACACAGTAGTTAAACACACAATGTAGTAAGGTGATTATAAAATCACCTCAATAGCCTTGTAAGGAAAGAACTTTTGCAGCCACAAGGCAACTGGAGATAGCAGAACTCTGAGGAAAGTCGTGGAATTTACTCACTTCCCACTCTGGGAAACAAGTCTCTGTTAATCTCAGACCTTGCAACCCCTGCAGCATGCCAAAGTAATTACTCAGGTATCATACTCAGAGAAAGTGAGAGAGCTTTCCAAGCCAAAAGGGACAGTCATGTTTGTGTCCTGCTGCGTGACACATTACCACAAAGCTCTCCTCTTGGCTACTTCTGCTCTTTTCCAATCTATTGTAGTCTGCATTCTCTCTTACTAGTTGCAATTTTGGTTGTTTCCTCTTTCAAGTTAGTTTCCAGATGTTGTTGCTTACCAATTTTTTCCCTGCCACACTGCATCCTCTGCCTGAACTTCTACACCATTCCTTTGTGCTTCCCCTCACTATTCAACTCACGATCTAAGTCAAGATTTTTAAACCTGTTGTAAATTACATTAATTGGCAGTTCTTTCCTGCAGCTGTGTGCATTTCTTAAGACCACATACTTACAGGGCTTGGGGGGGTGTGTGTCTTTTTTACCTTCTCTGGGCAAGTTTTATACTGAACCAAATTGCATCTGGTTCCAACACCGTCCAAATAGTCATGCCAGTACTTTTCAGGGGTCCTAGCGGGGCCACATTTATAACTATTTGGTGCTGTATTCAAATGGAACAAATTTCTACTGGAAACTTGTAAGGAGAATTGGTTTACACACAACATGCTTGAATACTTCATGCCATCACTGGTAGCTTATCAATTATTTTCTATGTTCTAAATGCAAAAATACATGAATGAATAAAAAGCTTTAAAAAATGTGAGTCATGAAGTTTTCTGGGAAAAAAAAAAAGTGAGGCTACATGAGCATGGGCAAAGAGTTTTATTAGCCCTGCTAATAAGGAGAGTTTCTATTTTTATTTAGAATCAACTCAGCCTACATGATTTAGAAAATAATTATTTAGAAAATAATTTAGGTAACCTCAAAATTCCAGTATTAATTCCACAGTTCACTTTATAACAGCCTCATAAATGAAAAACAAAATCCTGAGATTATTCAAAGAAGATATGACTAAACCCTGGAAGTCAGACCACAGCATTGAGGTATGCAAAAGTAAAACCCTGAATTTGTTTGATATCTTTGAGTCCTAACAAAATCACTCAAGAAAAGATACTCTGTTTCTTTATATTTGCCCTAGAACATCAGTAAGAAGAAATAACTGAGAGCAACACTTTTCAGTTTTGATATTATAGTGACTTTTCCACTTAAAACTAGAGAAAAAACACCCTAGCTTTGTTGGAAAATTATTAAATGCCATCAAAATATTTTCATTTCAACATATGTCTGAACCAGAAAGCTCAAAACTCTGCAGCAGAATGTCTGAGACTAGTGAGGTTGTCTGTGACTAGTCAAGTTGTCTGCAGAAGCCACATTTACTCTGACCTCTAATTCCTTTTCCCCAGTAAAGTCTAAAATCTAGATTGTAAATCCAAGAGATGTCAATAGCCATGCAGGGAAACTAAAATTGCCTCTGTCAGACAGCTCTGAGGTCCCAGTTGTGACAGAGTCTACTGTGCTCAGTGAGCAGTGAAGCTAAGCCTTGCTCACTGCAAGGTCTGTGTCCCCTGTCCCTGCTGCACTTCCCCTCTCTCTCGAGTCCTCTGAGTCTCTCCTATACCCATTTTTCTCTTTCACCCATCATTTTCTTTCTTCTCATCTCTTCCCTGAACTTCTTACTCTCTTCTAACATTTTAGGACATTTTTCAAAGTGGTTTTTTAAGTTTTCTCTCCTACCCATGCTCAGCAACACAACTGGAGATACATCACACCCTCCACATCACCTTCCATTAGCAGCTGACAGAACAGCAGCACATGCTACATCTGGCTTGGTGGTACAGATGTTCTGCCAGGCCAGTCAGCATTAGTTTGTTGACTGATAACTGCTGGAACAAATAATACAAATTACTGTCAAGCTCAAACAAATGTTGTTCTTTCATGGTGGTCTCTGTCCAGTTCCCAATTTCCACAAAGATTACAGGAACAAGGTATCCCTCAAATCTCTATACTTCTGCCAAACAGATCTAAAATTCATGCTTTTAAAAAGATATCACATATGCTAAATTGTGGAAATAGTGAAAAATGCAGTATGTGCAAATGACTGTCTCCATGCATAGAAAAATACATTTCATATATATTCTAGCTTCCAGACCTGTTGGTTTTACTAGACATTTGAGGGTAAACAGGTTGACAAGTAGCTTTCTTTTCATGTCTAGCAGAAGAATGATGCCACTTACTTACACTTACTCTTTGAGCTGTGAGACTCTATTGGCAATTTTTCCACAGCTTTTAAATGATAGCACACTAACCAATTCACTGTGGATATTAAAACTCAAGCAAAATAAAAGTATGTTCATCTCATTTGTTTTCATCTAACAACATATTTTACTAATATTTCCTCCAGGAATATATATGATAAGCTATACTTTGCATTAGGAACTGTAGAGACAGGACAAGGAGCAATGGGGACAAATTCAAAGAAAGGAAATTTTGATTAGCTATTGGGAAGTAATTTTTGCTGTGAGGGTGGTGAGACACTGGCCCAGGTTGCCCAGGGAGGTTGTGGATGCCCCAACCCTGGCAGTGCTCAAACCCAGGTTAGATGAAGCCTTGAGCAACTTGTTCTGGTGAGAGATGTCCTAGCCCATGGCAGGAGGGACTGGGACTAGGTGATCTCTGAGGTCCATTCCTACCTCTTAACATTTTATGGTTCTATGACTCTACAACATTAGGCCAACAAACGCACTATCAAAATGAGTTCATGTCATAGATTTGAATTTTCCTACACACTTTTTCTTTCTCTTGCTATGTTGCCAGTTTTCTAATACAAAGTCCCTGAAAACAAGGAGCTTGGCCAAGGTCTTCAATATAAATTGATGAATGACTGAACGCAGTGAAGTTCCACTGTATTACCCCAGCAGATCTGGTGATGCTGTGCACAAAACATTGTGCTTTAAAAAGTAACACCGCTACAATTAAATTAGCATGCAATAATACAGAAATTATATGCCTTTCTTAGGACTGCATACAAAACCCTGACAAGCATGACCTATCTGAGGTTTGTCAGTGCCCCAGCGTGGCTTTACACTATTTCACCAGCCTGTTAGCCAATCTATAATGAATTCGGGAGCTTTGGGTGCATCCAGTGTTCAAAAACACTTGGGTTCAATCATCATCAAATCAACCAATAAAAAATAAAAATATTTTTACGTTTTCAAAAAGAACTCGCACTATCGATCAGACTGTGTGGCTTAAATCAGCTCTGGAATTTGGACAAACAAATAAGAACTGTTTTACATAGCCAGCTGCACATCAAAAGTAATTTTGCAACACAAAAATTTTCTGGCCAGACCTGCCTTTCAGACAGTTATAGATCCCAGTGGAGGCATGGGAAGACCAGAGTTCAAATTCAGTTTACTATGGCAGTTCTCCCAGCTCTGAATCTTAGCCATGTGACTGGCAATCCTTACTGTCACCACAGGGGAGTCTTAAAAGGGAAAAGTGGTAGCTCTGACATTCAGAGAAAAAGCAAATACAACCATACATAACTCACATAAGAGTAGAATGCTTCTCAGCAGAATTTCAAGCTGTTTCTTAGCATTGGGCTGGTATCTCATTGTAGCTTGAGAATGATAGCAGACATAGAATAAATACAAATAGTCAGGAAAGTTCATTTGTTGGCTTATCTGCCTCTCTGAGCATACCCTGAATAAAATAGATACAGCATGAGGAAAAGATACTATGTGTACACTATCAAGCAGTGCAGTACAACAGGAGGGGGTTTATTAACACTGAAGCATCTATTGGCAAAGCTGTTACTCCACTGACAGCACCAAGAACCTGGCACCACTGCTTATATATCCCTTTTGAGACTTTAACTTAACTTTAACTCTAGTTTGGCCTGTGGATAGAACACCAGTAGAGTCTGGAGTATGCACTCCTGGAGTACAAGTTTCACTTGAATCCAGTTTTTGTCCTCTGGGACTTCATTGTGATACAAACCAATAATGCAGCAAGTAGAGACTACTGTGAGGTTTTCTTCAAAAGCACACTCATGATCTGAACTGTAAGACATGTGCACCTGAGGTTTAACAGCATGAAAAAGTGTTCCAGGGCAAACAAACCAGCACCTATTATGTTAATCCTCAAGTCACAAATGTATACCATGACTGCAATGTATCCACAGAATCACAGAATCATAGAGTCAGCCTGGTTGGAAGAGACCTCCAAGATCATCAAGTCCAACCCTACCGTGGTCACTAGACCATGGCCCTAAGTGCCACATCCAGTCTCAGCTTGAAAACCTCCAGGGATGGGGAATCCACCACCTCCCTGGGCAGCACATTCCAATGCCTGAGCACTCTCTCCCTAAAAAATCTCTTCTGAATATCCAACCTAACCCTCCCCTGGCAGAGCTTGAGTCTGTGCCCTCTTGTCCTGCTGCTGGTTGCCTGGGAGAAGAGACCAACCCCCACCTGACTCCAACCTCCTGCCAGGGAGTTGCAGAGGGTGAGAAGGTCTCCCCTGAGCCTCCTCTTCTCCAGGCTGAACACCCCCAGCTCCCTCAGCCTCTCCTCATGGCACTTGTGCTCCAGTCCCCTCACCAGCCTCGTTGCTCTTCTCTGGACCTGCTCCAGCCCCTCAATGTCCCTCCTGAGCTGAGGGGCCCAGAACTGCACACAGTACTCAAGGTGTGGCCTCACCAGCACTGAGTCCAGGAGCAGAATCACCTCCCTGGTCCTCTTGACCACACTGTTCCTGATCCAGGCCAGGATGCCATTGGCCTTGTTGGCCACCTGAGCACACTGCTGGCTAATGTTCAGCTCCCTGTCTCTCCAATGTTGTCATATGGCAGACAATTTGTACAGCACACACATAGATTTGGAAAACCCTCCCTGCAACAATCTTCAGCTTTGCAATTTTTCAATAATTCAGCTTCATTTTCAACAACAATCCAAATTCCATTGACACATCTTGTAAGAAAGTGTCTCCAACTCTGTATTAGAGTCGGTGACAGGTATGACAATATGGCTTTTGTGTTTGAAGGTGTTTTCACTATCAAAAGTGTTCAGCTGAACAAAATGCTTCAAGAGTTTCAGACAATATAGGAATTTTTTGATCTTTAGATCACTCTTCCCCTCCACCAGGCCATCACAAGCTGCTGTGACAGTCCCATAGAACAGATTGGTGTTCTAACAGTAACTATCAGACAGTCAACAAAATCAATAAAATCACTGCTATAGTTGCCAGCATTTGTGAAAAAGCCAATCAAGAGTTCAAAAACTATATGGGCATAAAAAACCCCACCAGATATTACATTTCTTCAAATGACTTTTATAATATATTTTAAATCTCCACTGCTGATGGCACTACAGCTTAAGTGTAAGAACATTTAAACTTGTTTCAACAAGCTAACTCCAGGAGAAGAAACAATTCTGTTGAGGTATCAGCGAGCATGGTATTTGGTTAATTATCCTGCCAAGAAGCAGAGTGATTAACTTAGCTAAGTGCCAAATGCAGGGAGCATTGTACAAACACTGCTACATGTATTGAACCTGTTCTGTATAATCACCAGATTGCAGGGCTGTCAGTCTGCTATGTGCAGAGCTCTCTTGGGTTTGTGTGGCAGAGTTTTGGTAATGGAGTGGCTACAGAGGTTCCTTTAGAAGAGGATTTACTGCACAGAAGCAAATTGCAGCCAGAGAAGAGTGAGATTAAATGAAAGAAACAACTCTGCAGACACCCAGACCAGTGCAGAAGGAGTGGGAGGAGGTACTCCAGGTGCTGGAGCAGAGATTTCCCCTGCAGCCCATGGTGCAGTCCATGCTGGAGCAGATATCCACCTGCAGCCTGTTTAGGGCCCCACACTGGAGCAGGTGGGCTCCTGAAGGAGGTTGTGACCCTGTGGGAAGCCTGTGCTGGAGCAGGCTCCTGGCAGGACCTGTAGGCCCATGGAGAGAGAAGCCCATTCTAGAGCAGGATTGCTGGCAGGACATGTGACTCCAAAGGGGATCCATGCCAGAGAAGTCTGTTGCTGAAGGACTGCACCCTGTGGAATGGGACCTGTGCTGGAGTAGGGACATACAAGGGAGCTGGAGAGGGACTGCAGTGATAGGACAGGGGGTAATGGGTTCAAATTGAAGGAGGGGAAGTCTAGGTGAGATGTGAGAAAAAGGTTTTTTACTCTAAGGGTGGTGAGACACTGGCCCAGGTTGCCCAGGGACGTGGTGGCTGCCCTGACCCTGGCAGTGTTCAAGGCCAGGCTGGATAAGCCTTGAGCAACCTGATCTAGTGAGGAGGTGTCCAGGTCAGGGGTTGGGACTAGATGATCTGTAAGGTCCATTCCAAGCCCTAAATTCTGTGATTCTATGAAAGTATGTCACAAGATTGTAGCCCTCAGAAAGGACTATAACTCCTCCACAATTAGTCACCTACCAATCTGATGGCAAAATAAAGGATTTCTATTCTTTTTAACCACTCAAAAATGTGCTGTTAAGGAAAATTTAATACATTTCTTTCTAATTTCTTTTACTTCTTACTCAATTTTCTTGCTAAGGCATTTTCTCTAAAGAAATCATTATGGGTAGAGAAAACAAATTTTTCATTCAGAAGATATCAAAAGAGTATGTCATTCTGCACATTGTTTAAAATTCTCTTTGCTGGGGGCAAAACACAGTTACATACAGTGTACTTCATATTCTTTTAGATTAGGAAAATCTCTACTGGGAATCAGGTCTTCCTAGTTCAATGGCAAGAGTCAAACCGAGCCTCCACGGGAGCAAACAGGCTCATCAAGTTATTCACAAAGGCAGGAAAGACAAACTTGTTCAAAAGTTAACCAAGTTAAGAGGAGGAGAACATATTTTGATTCATCCCCCTGGTTGCACCACAGCCACTGCTGTCCTCATGAGGAGAGTGAAAAGACACCAGTCTTATAAAAGCCCAGAGGGCTAAAAGTGGATAACAACCAAAAGTAATGGCACAAAGCCATCAGTACATTTCCTTCATTTACGAAAAGAACTTCAATATGTGCTTGAAATGCTTTGCTTTAATTTGTTAGCTGTTCTACAAAGATCTCTTGATAATACAGAATGTTTCCACAATAAATGTTGGCCAGAACAAGTTTACTCTAGAGTTTTACTCTATCATTGAGCATTTACAAAATAAAATAAATTTAAATAAGTTGGCTTGGCCAAATTCAAACCACAAATCAAAAAAACCACCAAGTAGGACCATCCTCCCTGCCAAAGCTTAATGTGACCTAATGGGAGAGCTGTAAGAGGTTAGAGTTGGTTTTTTATGTAGCTTCATGTAATATTTGGCAAACCGAAGGGGCTGGGTCAGGACTCCTGATCCTTAAACAAACATTTGATGTAATTTTTTTTTTCACTTTTTCACTAGAATAATACTCTGCATTCTGCCCTCCTATGACCTCAGCCCCTTTTCCCCAGGGTGGGTCAGATTTAGAACCTCCTTCTTCACTTACAAGTGCCATTTGAATCAGCCCCTTCCAGATGTGTTTCACCTCCACCCACAACAGGCCCTGCAGGTCCAGCAAAGTGAGAGAGGGAAAGGACCGCAGGGAGAAGGAGCCATGCCCTGGCAGCACAACAGTTGGCTTGCAACTTCTCCCTGAGTTTATTATTTATAGCACTGGTGGGAGGGCAGGGGGCAGGGTGACTCACACAACATCTTGTCTGAATTGAAAACCAATACCAATCCACACCCCTGCAACCGAGAAGCAGAGCTGTGGTGGGTCACTGTGGTCAGTTTTGCTTCCAGTGCATGTCTGGGCCCCAGAGACTTGCTGCTCTGGGCTAAACAGGTCACTCATTATCACTGAAACAAGAGAGAACAGCAAGTTTATCTTTCTCTCCAACCCCTTCAAAGAAGTGACCTCCACTGCCTGTTCTCTCTGAGAGAAGTTACATTAATGCTTGAGACAAAAGGGAGAGTCAATGTGAAGTCTCTCAAAATACTTTTTAATTTGTATGAAATAGAGAGAGAACTGTATAAAAAAAAACCCTCAGCACTCCAACTTAGTGCTACTCCAATAATATAGACAATTAAATAACCATCTTACCAGCATCCATCCAGGAATGTCTTTTAGCCTGAACTCCACAGTATTTCAAATGCAAGTGAACAAGAAAATGATAGTCCTAACTACAGACTGAAAGAGTCATGTAGTAAGGTGGTATTTTCTTTTGGGTAATTCTATAGAGAAAACAATAGTTTAATGTATTGGATTTTATAGCAAAGCTTTTGTCTAACAAAGTAAGAGTTAACACACTGTTTCAATCATGTTTAAAGCGAAAATTTCTAGTGTTTTTGCCACCATCAAAAAACTTTAGTGCCTCAGGATATGTGTGTATCCTCAACAGTGATGATATGACTTTTCTAACTTGTCCTGCTGTCCTGGCTTTCTCTCACTGTTTAACAATTTGTATAATCTTGCCTCCTGCTTGGCCCACAGGGTTATTTTTGATGACCAAATACCTAACCCTGTTGTCAACACACCCTGCCCTGAAGAAGGCAAGGGCAAAGTAAAGAACTACAAAACCTCAGCACCAGGAACAGGTGTTCCCAGATAAATAGGGAACTGGGATGGAGATCCATCAGTGCTCATCAAGGGCTGCCAGTGGACTTGCGTATTTGGGAGTGATAGGAGGCTCCCAGGATACTTGAGGTTGTCTCAGGCACCTGGAGCAAAGCAAAAGCAATGAGGACAATAGGAAATGGTCCTGCTATATGCTGCTGCAACTTCTACCTCCCAAGAGCTCCTTTCTGCCTGGGATCCACCAGGGATGGATGCTCCACGTTTCCTGCTCAAGAGTGCCACAGTGGCCCCAAGTGGTAAACAAGAAAAACTTCAAGTAGGAACTTGCAAGTTGTCCTGCAGCAGAGCCAAATCCAAAATTAAAGGAATGTGTGACAAAGCTGCCAAAAGTGTGACACTTGGCAGCTCTCCCAGCTGCCTTCTACTACTTCCCTTCTAGCCCCCAAAGTATCTGTGATGTGAGTAAGGGGCACTCTTAAGTAGCTGTTGGCCCTTTCCCACTGCAACTGCTTGGAAGGACTCTTGGCTTCTTCAGGCGTCACTGGGTTAAGGTAGAGAATGTGGCTCCTGGGCCCTCTGCCCGATTCCTATTCAGATGGTGGAAGGCAGCATAGGAGATGGCTGGCTCTTTCTGAATTGAGGAAAGCTTCGAGCAAAATTAGGCTCCTTTCTTCACAAAGCTACACAGAAGAAAATAAAGCAACAGCCAAAAATCTCTGCCCTTGCTTTCTCCAAACCCTGAAGTCAGTTGGAGTTAACTCTCACTGAATTATACACTATACACTAGCTAAGGAGAGGAGTATCTCACTCCCTTCACATCTGTTTCACAAACCAGTGTCCACCCTGAGGTACTGACTGTGCCTTCCCAACCTTCTTTCAGTACCTTCAATCCAAACACCTTAGAAGTGAGATATGTTGGCTATAGCTCTTTTCCTTGTAGATAGCACACACGTTCTTCACCTAAGTCACAAAGCCATCATTAGAGGAAAATCTCTCCCACTTCACCCTTGCTTATAAACTCTTTCCATCTGGCTAAAATTAAGTTAAAATTCTCTCTTCTCAGCTTAGATTGATATTGCTAATATTTCATCAGCAGAGGGGAAAAAAACCAGCAAATTAGCAAAGTGTTTCATATTGTGTTACACTTTCCATTGAACTGAACATCTCCATGACTCTGATCCATGTAAAGATAATTGTGTTTTATCCACTACCATTAAAAAAGTGTAATTATAGGTCATCTTTTACCCCAAAAGGTGAGCATTGTACAAATATGCACATATTCAACCAACACAGCAAACTACAAAACAATGGAAAATGACAATTTGCACTCAAAAAAACACCTCACAGAAGGGCAGATTAAAAATTGAAGTATATCACATCATATCTGCTATTTTGTCATTTTTTACAGCCCAGAAGATACAGCTTGGTCTGGGGATTTAAGCTCTTATACCTACTGAGTCATTGGCTAATTGCATGAAATCAGCAAAGTCTATTAATCCCTGTAGTAATCCTGCCAGTAAAAATCCTACCTTTTGTGACCTCTGAATGCAATGCAAGATATTGTCATTGCTGAAGTGACCTGAGGAATTCACAAATAAGTTTAAAATTTACAGAGCTGTTAGGGAAACAACTTCTATATTTCTCAACAACTGACAGACATTTATAGAGAAGATGTAGATTGGTCATATGAAGGTCCAAATCCCTCCTCTGAGTAGCCTGTTGTTACAAAGACCCCTCAGAAAGCTGTAGGCCAATGTAACACCATTTGTTTTACATGACAAATGTCTTTGACAATTGGGCGATTCTGAGATAAAATTCAAATGCAGGATTTTTAACTGCATCTTGTCAGTATGTTTTTAACACAAGTTGTCTTAACCAGGAACCATACAGAACCTGGTCTAGTATGGAACACAGTTATTTCTGTTAGAAAGCACATTGAGGAATAACTGAAAAACCACACATCTTTCCTTTTCTAGAATTTTGGGCTTCCATTTGTGCCTGAAGGCCAGAAACCAAAGGTTTCTATTCCTGCCTGTCACCCCTAAAGAAGTAATTGTACAAAAAATCCTACAGAATTTTGAAATCACTCATCTTTGTGTAAGTGCAGCCACTTTCTACCTTCCTAAATTGAGAGACATCAGACAAAAGTTAAGGCTTCTCTTTTTCAGCAGTTCATCTCCCTCTCAGTGACACAAGCTCCTCAGGAGCAGAACTCCTCTCCTATTTGCATATCAGGAGCCATTCCTTTTGGAGAGGGATCTCCAAATGGAAAATTTGCTTTCTGCATCAAGATCTGACCACTGGACCCTCCATAGGGTGTTCAGAGCCTGGCAGGAAGTTGACTCACTTGAACTAGAAATCATAAACTGGAAAGAGGGAATCACTTTCCTCATGCATCTATTTCTTCCCTTAGCACTCTTCGAATTACATCGTTCAAAACTGCTGTGTGCTTATACATTAAGAATAATTTTAAGCATGGGGTTGAGTTTTTTTCTATCAGAAATTTAATTTCCTCCCTTTAAAAAAGTAAAGTCATACAGTTTTTTGAGGGAATGGGCTACTGAGGAGCACTGCTCTAATGCAAAGTCAAGACTCCACTGGCCTGTGCTCAGGTCTCTCATGAACTGGTATTTAATGTTCAGTGGCCTCCAATGCAAACTTGATTGCATGGCTGAAAAATAGCACATCAGCATACAGCAGAGATGCTTCCCATGACTTCAGCTTGTTTCAGAACCCAGAAGAACACTACAGCTGAGGTTGCTGCTGACACCACGAATCACCTAGGCATGGCAAGCCCAAACGATGACGAAAACACTGGTTATTGTTACAGAGCTGCTGTATCACAGCACGTGAAGGATAGGGACAGAGAACAGTCATTTTTCACGAGTGTACAGAATATTCAAACCTGCTTAAACATGGGGACTTTGTAGAATAGGATTAGAGAACTAAATCTGCTATTCCTCACATCCCAAACAAAAGCAGTTCAGCGACACAGAGGTACCATAATTGCATCTGGGGGCCTGTCAGAAAATTATTGAATAGCTAAAGCATTAGGTATTTTAAAATTTATTATATTTTGTGACCAAACTGGCAACTGCAGAGGGGTTGGGACTACATTACAGTGTAATAAAAACCTCATAAAACATTTAAACAAACTCACACATCTGCAGAGAGATGGGAGGTATTATGTAATGTAAGTCATTGCTAAAGTCACCTCTCACCCCACTAGCTGCTGCAGGAGCAATGCTGGGTATAAAGTGCCTCTGTGGTTTCTCTCTCTCTCTGTCCCACTCACCTCCCACCCCCAATACACATACTCCTATGCATGGTGTTATTTTCAAGAGGGGCAACCTGCTTTTGAGGGTGGTTTGGTGCTTTTTCAAAAACAAACAAAGAAACAAAAGGTTGAAAATAAAAAAACTTAACGAATCTGGAATTATTTTAGCTTCAAACAAACAAGTGTAGAGTCAAAGGAGATCCAAATCTCACTGCAGTTTACTCCCCATAGTAAGGAAGGCTTGGATGCAGGTCTTTCCTTTAACTCATTCCTAACAACCTCCAGAGGATTTCACTGGATTTAATAAAGAATATTCCGTGGACGAATTCTTGACCTACATCCTAGGCTGGCATTCCTATTGTGTGTTTGTTCTTAGAAAATTTAACAACAGCTCTACAGCATTCCTTTTGCAGATTGCCAGAAAGCTTATGTCTCAATTATATGCAAATGCAGATGATAATGTGTGAGGTAGGATCCACAATTTCACTCAAGGGACTACCTCAAAACCAGTCCAACAATCAACAATACTCCGTCCAAACCACAAAAGACAATGAGAGATGAGTGCTTGGAATGTTTTGAAAAATTATGGCTGCCAAATTGTTTGAAGGCAGTCAGGAATGTATACTGAGGACTCATTAGAGTTCCTCCCTGGCTGCTCTCTTCACTGCAACATATTCAGATCAGCTCCCAGAAGGCCCTTGATGAAATATTAAGTTACTGAGTTGGAAAAAACAAATATCTTCAAAGTTTCATTGCTTTCATTCTTGATTTCGTACTGACCTACTCTGAGACATGACACAACATGGGATATAGAACACTCTGCAATGCAAAACAGCATAACCACCACCTTTCCTACTATTGAAATAGCATTATTTTTGCCAGCTGGAAGCTGAGCAGAAGCTTTGTAAAACTCTGAAATCCTTTGTAGCCTGGTGGTTTATGTGAACAGATATTATCTTACAACACTGAAAACTTCCATGCACTTTGCTGTTAATTCATTTCTTTTCAGCTTTTATTTTCTAACTTCAAAATCACATTTTCACTTATAAAGGTGCAGATCCACAACATCCATAGCCCAAACTCTGTTAGCAGTAAAGCTGCTCTAAGTAGCATTACATGTTTAATCTTCCTCTCCTAGCAACATGCCATGAGTAAGAGTATTCGAGCACAGGATCAAGAGAAGGGGATGAATGCCTAAAAAAACAAATCTACCTGTAATAGTGATTTCCAGGCTGCTAACTTATTCCTGAAGAACAATTCAAACACAACAACCTCTTCCCAACTTTGATTTTTCAGAGCTGTTGTGAGATGAAACAGGCCATGTTTAAAAAAAAGCTGCTGAAGACATCTAAACTCTCAGTAACTTAGCTATGCCTCACTCAGCTACCAGATCAATTGGAATATATGGAAGGATAAACTTACAGAGCATCTCTTGTTTACCAATCTACCACAAAATCATTCTGTGATCGTGGATCTTCTTAATGATATTTTGAAAAAGACCTTGAAAGGAGTTCTAGCTTTCATAGAATCATAGGATCATAGAATTTAAGGGTTGGAATGGACCTTAGAGATCATCTAGTCCCAACCCCCTGCCCTGGGCAGGGACACCTCCTCACTAGATCAAGTTGCTCAAGGTTTCATCCAACCTGGCTGTGAACACTGCCAGTGCTGGGGCATCTCCCACCTCCCTGGGCAACCTGTGCCAGTGTCTCACCAGCTTATCTAATGAAACCATCTTAGATCTTCTTTGAGACTCTTCCTCTTAAATCCCACATAATGTAATCCCCTAGAGTGTAATGGAGAGGTGCTCAGTGAAGCACAGAGCCCACTTGACGATGGGAAGCACAGTGTATTGGGGATACTGGGGAGATAATGTCTCCATTACACCACATAGCAGTGGGTGCAATAGTGTTTGAGGGGCATTCACCAAATCTAACTCTGGACTTCTGACCGAAGACTTTTCAATGTCTGTGATTGGTAAGGCTTAATTTCTCCTTCAGTGGTTTTGAAAGATCAACATGCACTTCAAAATTACAGTATAAGACCTCATAAAATAAACTCCTGGTCTTACAATTTTGGGAGCTAGCCTAGATGGACTCTGTAGGGAACGTGTTATCTCTGCTTAATCCTTCAGGCAGATCACTGCCAGCACAGTTCCCACAAGAATTTAAAACACTTCAGGACTAGTCATAGTTTCACTAGTTTATAAGAGCACTCAAGGAACCAGTGTGCTGGTCTGGGAGTACAAAAGCTCAGCAGTATTGTGGTATCTTTACTCATCACCTCTTGGTATGGATGCTAAGAGAGTGCTTTATGTCAATGTTTTCTGACTGTCTCTCAGCAGTCCAACAGTTCTGTCCAAGAGAAAGGCTACCTGGACAAAACAACAGCTTTGAATTGCCTTTGTTGGCATTAAAAGAGCTGAAATGCCAGTGATGAATTAGATATTTCTACAGTCCACATAATTTTTCTGTACTGAAAAGTTTAAATACATCATTGCTAGTCTTCTAACACACAGAATAACCTAAGTCATATGTATACACATATATGTAGCTCAGTACTCCACCTGAAAGCAGTCATGGGGAAGGTTTGTGGGAAAAATAAAGAAAGAGAAGAAACAGGCAAGTGTAAGTGATACTTTTCAGTCACATTCTTCCATATATAGTCATGTGTGACTTAGGAGAGTTTCTGGCCTATTCATGTTATCCTTCATCCTCTGAATTCAGTGGAGATCAGGAATGTATGATGGTCCAGTAAAAGAAAGGTTTGAAATAAATGAATAAATATTAAATAAATAAATAAATAAGAAGTACAGTTCAAAAGTTGTAACTAAAATGATGTCAGAGTAATTAGTCATTGAATTCCACTTGAGTATGTCCTAAAATATGATTAACATTTATCTATCAACAAAAACTTGTGTTCATTTTTCTAGGACAGAGTATCCAGGAGCTGCATCTTCAGGCAATGCATACTCCAATGTTTCACAGTAGCACATTATAGACTGATAGCATTTGTGTATTGAAAAACATATAAATAGCATTTGTAATGCTAAAGTTAATCATGAAACATCAGTGGAGCTGCCATAATAAAAAAAAAAAAACAACCACAGAAACTCCTCAGAAGTCATGCAACATCACAGATAAAAACAAATGTATAGATATTCAAGGAAAACACCTTTTGTCTCAAAGAGTTGCAACTCCTTTAAGTGAGAGATATTGCACCTTATTACGACTGCAGAACTCAGAGCACAGACTGTCCATAGATTTCTTTTAAGCTCAATAATGTGAGTTCCATATAGAAAATTGGTCATCCAGGGATTTTATTGTGTATTCAAGCCCAAAGAGAGACTATGCACAAACACCAGTGTCTCACTACTAAAGTAAGAGCCATTTTTAAGACTGTATTTTAGTAACTGTAGAAATCATACAATGTAGTCTGAAGGATATTTTACAGTATTCTTGGAGAAAATAAATCGCTGTTCTCAGTCACCAGCCTTATTCCATTGATGTGCAATAAGCAGCACAGCTATGAGATCAGATACTGCTGTACCTGATCTCCTTGGCTGCTGCAAATGGAAGGAATTCTGTTGCAGTCAAAGAAGCCTTTTCAATGGATATAGTTATACCAGTGCAAATCCAGTATCAACTATGAGAAGATTAGCCTGGCTTAATACTTTTTCAAGTATGTTATGTGATTGTTGACAAGAAACTCACCATGACCCAGCAGTGTGCACTCACAGTCCAGAAAGCCAAGCAAAGCCTGGGCTGCATCCAAAGGAGTGTGGCACCAGGTCAAAGGAGGTGATTCTCCCACTCTGCTCTCCTGAGACCCACCTGGAATGCTGCACACAGTTCTGGTGTCCCCAGCATAAGGACAAGGAACTGTTGAAGCAAGTCCAGAGGAGGCCACAAAGTTGCTCAGAGCACTGGAGCATCTCCCTGTGAGGACAGGCTGAGGGAGTTGGGGCTGTTGAGCCTGGAGAAGAGAAGGTTGTGTGGAGACCTCAGAGCACCTTCCAGGAGCTGAAGGGGCTCCAGGGAAGCTGCAGAGGGATCTGTGTTAGGAGCTGCAGGGACAGGACAAGGGGCAACGGGTATGAATTGAAAGAGGGGAAATTTAGGTTAGATATCAGGAAGAAGTGTTTTCCTGTGAAGGTGCTGAGACACTGGCACAGGTTCACAGCCAGGTTGGATGAGCCTTGAGCAACCTGCTCTGGTGGGAGGTGTCCCTGCCCAGGGCAGGAATTGGGACTTGATTGTCTATAAAGTCCATTTCAACCCCTAAAATTCTATGATGATTCTATGTATGAACTGATATTATCTAAATTAGCATATATAATAACAGCCTTCTACAGGGACATGTAAGACAGAAACAAGGACTGAAGTTGATAACTTAAAATATGTCTTCAATTCTGTATCTCTATCATTACCCCTCAAAAAAAATGTTTAATGACTATGATTGTCAAAAGAAATTGCAAATTAGTATTTAATGATGTTGGTTTGTTTGTAAGTCAGTAGTATTGACAAAAAAATAGGAACTGTCTGCTTGTTTGAGATCTAGACAATTGGAAGGATTCTACAAAATACCTTTGAAATTATATCTAAAATGGAGAATGCTATTCCTCCATAGAATATTCCATAAATATTCCACAGGATAATATGCTAGATTATTAAATTCTACAGCTTGAAAAAATGCTGCAAAATATTAGATATTTCTATTAGTTTGTTGCGGTTTTTTATAATCTCTTTCTGCCTTCTTATTTCTATGCAATGGAAACATTAGAAATTCTAGACTTACTGACAGTATGTCAGTTTATATTAGTTGAGGACATGCCCTCTTGGGAGAAAATGAGTTCTGGAAGCATCCCCAGCTAAGTCTCACAGTTTCAACAACTGTTCATTACTCCAGTTAATCCAGAAACTGAATTCTGAACTGTTAGAGAACAGCACTTCACACAACTGAAGAAAAGAAGAAAATTCAGTTTTAAATAGAAAGTATTCAATCTCACTCCATCCCCAGCAGTAATTGGAGCTGTTTCAGCAGCTGGTGACTGCTGTGACTCTGCCACACCAGCTCGTTTTTCACAAATCTTACTGGAATTCAAGAAGAGGTGAGGCAGAGGCCACTCTGCTACAAACACAGGAGAATATCTATCTAGCTTTTATGCCTGCATGAAGTATGCCACAGCCGTGTCTGGCAGCTTATCAGCAGGCCTAATGTCTGCTGAGCATGGAAGGAAGTTAACATTTGAAAATTCTCCAGCTCTAAGTAACATTACTCCTCTATGAGATGATGCCTGACCAGAGATTTGGAACAATTGTCTTGAAAGTGGGAATGAGAAAAGTCTACAAGCTACAGAAGCTTATCCAAATACCAATTATGCTTAAAATTTCATTGATATTAGATAAACTTGTGCATGGAGAAAATGTAAGTCAATGTTCTGACTTCTCCATTCATATCAGTTAGACGACATGGTACTGATGCACTAAATTGTGTATGAGTGATGTAGCTAAATCCCTACTGATCCAAGGCTATAATCTCAGTCAGATGGGTCCTCTGCAGCAAGACAGTGACATTTTTCAATTATTATTGAGAGACTTGGTCTATTAGTACATAAAAGAGACAGGACAGATGATAAATTGGTAAGTACAAGATTATCTAGCCCATGTGGTCCATGAAAAACCTGTTGGCATAAAAACCTCATCTCGCAAGGGACTAAAAAAACTTTTAGTTGGTTATAAAATGGTAAACTGTATTCCCATTGCCCTTCAGAAGCATGAGAAATCCAGGAAAAAAGGGTGGAGTAAGCTGAAAAGTTGTTAGTTGCTCAAGAAGAGTTTATGCCAATTTGAAAGAAAAATTGGAATTATTTCCAAAAAACAGGGAGTATAAGTGAAAGTCCCAATCTGTGTTTAGTCCATTTGTGTGGGATTTCATGCTGAGGAATGTATTTGTTTACTTTTCAGGAGAAGCAGCCATACTTACCGTAATCTCAGAAATACATGAACTCTATTCAAACACATTTCAGTAGCACAGCCCAGAAATTACCACTCCACAGCACAATGTTGTTCAGAGCCACATTACAACAGGGTTTTCCTTCTTCCCTTTGAACACATAGATTTCTCCTACAAATAGGGCTGTGGAGACCATCCCTGAGATCCATCCTTGAGAAGGATCTTCTCTGCTTAGTCTTCTGCTCATTTGTAGATGAGGTGTCACTTGTCACTGCAGTAACATCACCTTTCTTCAGGACTCTAAACCAAAAAAGGCTCAAATTGTTCTCTCTTTCCCATCTTACCAGAGCTTGCAAGACAACATTGAGCCTGAGTCACAAGAAACATAGAGATGCTGTCACAGAGAAACAGAGCTGTATCACAGAAGGTCTTCACTGAAACAGCTCCCAAAACGTGGTTTTGCCACAGTCCCAAGCTGTGTCTCAGTTCCCTTGGCAATGTTTGGTGAGAAACAGGAACTCAAATCACAGAATCATAGAATCATCAAGGTTGGAAGAGACCTCTGAGACCATCAAGTCCAACGGCTAACCTGTCCCTGCTGGAACCCCTAAACCATATCCTCCAGCATCAGATCCAAACACCTCTTTAACCTTTCCAGGGATGGTGACTCCACCACCTCCCTGGGCAACCTATTTTAGTGCCTGAACACCCTAACAGTGATAAAACCTTTCTAATATTTAATCTGACTCTGCCCTGTCACAGTTTATGGGCATTCCCTCTAGTCCTCTCCCTGCACCATGGCAGGAGAGACATCCCTCACCTCTCTACAACCCCTGCCAGGTCGTTGTAGAGAGCCATGAGGTCACCCCTGAGCCTCTTCTCAAGGCTAAATGGAGCAAGTTGAACTTGGAGCTGTGTAAGACTAGTCTACAGCAAATGCCTTGGAGATGGATTTGCTTTTCTCCTCAAACTAGAGTATGTTTCCACAACACTAATACAATTCCAACCAGTAAATCCACACCACCAGTATATGTAGTTTCCAGTACAGATAGCACAGAGACAGCCCCGAGTCAGATAGTGGTATAGATCTTAAACACCTGACTCTGGCCCATGGGAAGGAGAACTTCTTGAAGGGACTCAGCCCTGGACTTCGACTGGACAGTGGAATTCCCTCTCCCTCACCCACCACTAGTGTCAGAGTTCACCAGCCTTTCTGGTCCAGAATGATTTGAATCCATACCTATCACTTGTGTGGCAGGCCAGAAAGGATATAAGAATGAGGAAAACAAAGGGAGGAAAATAGTTCTTTGATTTTCCATGTTAAACTGACCCACTTGAAGGAAACACTCATGGAGCCAGCAGAGGGAAGAGAACACAATTTCTCCCAGTTCCTAGAGACATGCCCAAACAACCAGACCAGAGTATTTTCCTCTGCTCTTTCATAAACACACACACCAGTGACTCATAATTGCTAATTAAAATCAGATGTGGGTGATTCCATAGACATCCAAAGGAAATGAACCAGTGAAAATACAGGTCCTATGGTTTTCTGACACAGTCAGATAACAAAGTGCACATTCTGGAGCTTTAAAAAGTGTATCAAGAAAGGGAGGATGGCTCTTACATAGCATTTAAGCCTTTAAATTGATGTTGGTATCCTGGCCAGAGCTTCCACATAGGCATGGAAATAAATGAAACTCCTGGAGCTTCTCAAGGCTCACATGAGCCCAGTGAAAAACCATTGCACATTTTCTGGTCCAGGTATCTCTTGGAATTCTGCTCATCTAAACTACATTCCAAAAGATGGAGAAATTGATCCAGTGTTGTTATATCTACTTTCTATAGCATTTCTGTATTATCAGAGAGGAAGAGAGAGCTTTAAACAAAGTACCTGAAGGGCCACCAAAAATCTAACAAAACAGAGCACTTTTTGGCCATTCATAGGTTCACCTCCCATGCACAGCTACACGTAGAAAAGATTCTCTGACCAACTGAACAAAATTATGAGACAGTAACAGAAATGCTGATTGTTCCTGTCTTCTCAAGACAAAAGAGTATTGTGTCCCCAAGACACAAGACACAAGTATTGTGTCATAAACTAGACTGGTAACAGCCTGGCCCTCAGAGCATCTTACATTAAATATGTTAATGTTACTTTGCATATTACTTTGATAATTAATTCTATTTTTGCATTGCAGACATTTTATTTTTCTCTTGGCTTATTTCCCGTGAATTTTACAAGTGATATTTAGCTTCCCATGTGTTGTGTGCATTCGACTAATGGAGCACAGGTGAGTCCCTCCTTTCCTGTCATTAGATTAAAGCTGATTCTGTCTTTCATATCAGCAAAGGTGTAAGTTGATATGGTGTAATTTACCAGCACCAATCTCTTGTCTTACTTTGAGTTTGCCATCACAGTCCCTTCCTCCCCTTGTATTAGGATCAGGGAGATGGCAGATATGAGAGAAGGCAGAGTTTGTTAACTCTCTGCCACACAGGGCATATTTTTCCCATGAAAAATCCTACTCCTAAGTGTTCTTGGTACTGAAAGCCTGCTCAGCAGGACGGAAAATAAGTCTTTGGTTTTGGTATGGATTTGTTTCTGCAAGATTCAACAAGATTGTCCATAAATGTCAAAGCTAAGCACCTGTAACATTCTGCATGTTTTACACACACTGAAGGTTTTGACTTCAGAAAATCTGACACCATTTAGTGACATACTACACTTATTTCCAGAGCAATAAAAAGAATTCTGCACTCAATAGCCATCTCTGCTGCATGCAGTAAATCTTGAGCAAAGATGAGAAATTATGTCTCTGGTGTGTCAATACCATATATTAAGTACAGATTAATGAGCTTGACCTAAGTCTCTAAGTCAAATAATTGATGTACTTGCAACAGCCCTTTCAGACAAATAATTGTATGTATCATTTAATGTCAATTCCAGTTGCATTACTGACTTTTGTGAGATTGATTCTGCTAAACATGTATGAGTACCAAAGAATGCAAACTGTCACTATGTAGATTAGTATGCCAAGACTAAGCCCTTTTAAGCATAAGCTGCAGCATTCCATATCACAATGCTTTCTGCACAGTCCTGCAAGTTCTTTGGAAGACTCAGCCACAAAATAATCAGACAAATCCTGGAGCTGTAATTTGTAATTAGAAGTGAAGTTTTTCAACAAGAGAAAGGAGCCTGTTTGATTCTGCCTCCCCATAATAACAAGAGGAAGTGGTAAATGTGGGTTTAGGGAAGATATAAAACAATCTGCTGAGTTTCTTTACCAATCACAAAGGTATTTCAACAATTATTTTCATAGAATTTTAGGGGTTGGAATGGACCTTAGAGACCATCTAGCTCCAATCCCCTGCCCTGGGCATGGACACCTCCCACCAGAGCAGGTTGCTCAAGGATTCAGCCAACCTGGCTGTGAACACTGCCAGGGTTGGGGTATCTCCTACCACCCTCACAGGAAACAACTTTTTTCTAATATCTAGCCTAAATTTCCCCTCCTTCAATTCATACCCGTTGCCCCTTGTCCTGTCCCTGCAGCTCCTAACACAGATCCCTCTGCAGCTTCCCTGGAGCCCCTTCAGCTCCTGGAAGGTGCTCTGAGGTCTCCACACAACCTTCTCTTCTCCAGACTCAACAGCCCCAACTCCCTCAGCCTGTCCTCATAGGGGAGATGCTCCAGTCCTTTCTGTTTTCTTTCTGTTCTTTTATATTGCATTATAAATAACAAAAAAAAAAAAAAAAAAAAAAAAAGAGCTGTGTTTGGAGGCTTAATGAATGGAAGCACTGTAGAAATACAGTTCATCACCAAACATAGGAAGTTTTGATCCCAACCCTCACAGTGGAAGTGTCCTTGAGCACACTGTCATTGACAAAACCCCCTGATTTTGAAAGCTATTTTCTTCTCATTAGCAAAGTGTAGCCCAACAGTGCCTTTACTGTAGTCTTGCATGAAAGTAATAATTTTTCTCTACTTTTCCTATGACAAATTTATTTTTCCTATATGCTTTTACTGGCTGGGGGGGGTGGGG